>NC_046373.1:35487274-35572274 GCF_011125445.2 Fundulus heteroclitus
CTTTGCTTCGGCCTATTCCTTTTTTGGTAACTGTGGTTTGCTATTGTTTGTCTATTCTTTTTTTCTTTTGCTGTTCTTGTGTTTAATGGGACAATTAACCAAAATAAATAAGTGATTGATTGATTGATTGAAATATGTTGGTTTGTCATCAGCATAACAGTGGGAAATTATCCCATGTTTTGTCTGATAATTTTTCCAATTGGACACTATATATATATATATTATATATATTATATATATATATTATATATATATATATAATCTATATATATATATTATATATATTATATATATATATATTATAGTAAAGAGAACTGGTCCAAGGACTGAACCCTTTACTTTCAAATGCATCCACAACCTCGCTCCATCTTATCTTTCTGAACTTTTTTATGTTACCACACTTAGGTCCTCCTTTTTCCATTGATTCACTGCCCTCCTGCCCGTCTCAGCACTATGGGGAGCAGGGCCTTCAGCCGCTCTGCTCCCCATCTCTGGAACTCACTTCCTTCTGATCTTTGAAACTCTGTCACTTTCTGTTTTTAAAGTTAGACTTAAAACGTAGCCTCTTCAGAATTGCATATCCAACATACCATCCATTTTCATTCTTTATCATTTTTATTTCACCGTCTAGTTTTTTTTTTGCTAATTTTGATATTCTTTTTTTTCTGTCTTAATTAATTGTGTTTGTGTTCATTATTATTATTATTTTATTATTCTTTCACAAAAATTTGGTTTTCTGCTCTGATGAAGTTAAACTGAACTCTCTGTACCTCTGCACTCTCTGTACACTCTGCAAGGCACACCTATGGTGGCATTACAAACAAAGTCAGCCTCCATAGGTTAAAAGTGCCTTATAAAGATTTCATCAAGACTTTTGATGAATATGAATAAGCCCAGATTTGATGAATCTGGGCTTATTCATTGTTTGTACTGTCTGAAAACATTTCAGACAGTACTCAGTGATTTTCTTACATCCTCATTCATCCAATTTTATTAGGGTTCCAAGCCCGCAGCGCAGGCGAACGGCTATGCCGGTCCGTCTGCTCTGTGAGCAGAGAACCCTATTGTTTTTCGTGTGTGTTTTAAATTATTTATTATTTTATTATTATTATTATTAACAGTAAAAAATCTCCGCTAAAACGCGTTGTGCAGCCCATGCGGACTTGTAACAAACCTATTGAGTCAGGTGTCGAAGTACATAATGTGCACCGCTACTAAAACACAGAAATTCAGACCCCTCAACAACTAGGGGGCGCTATAACAAAGGACAATGCGTTTCGGCCTATAACCACCAAACTACTGTTTATTGGATGATTCTGCAAAATAAAGGGAATTGGCACACCCTTTGTTTCTCAGCTACTTTTCGCGCTACAGGGCTACAAAGGTTAAACCTTTCTTGTTAAACTCCTCCTACATTTTTTGGGCAATCCGCACAAAACTCTATATTATAACCGTGTAATGGAAAAAAGTTAACGTGGCAGATTTTTGAATTTTGACTTTTTCGAAAGTAACGCTAAAATAAGTGATTGTTAGATAGCAAGCTCTAAATGTAATTGCTGATTATTCTAAAACCATAACAGATTTTAACATGTCCTTCATAACCCATACTCAAAATAAGATTTTGCACATGTGACCCGCGTTTGAGGATCGTCCATCACTAGAGGGCGCTGTGATGTCAAGAAATCTACTTTGCAAGAATGTCTGATCGGATTTTTACAAAACCTTCTTCATCCCCTTTTAGTCATAGCCCTGAACTAAAGTATTAAATATGGTAGTGATTGAAGTGGCGGGGCCTATTGCCCAATAGTGTAAAAAAAATGGAAGTAATAATAATAATAATATAATAATAAAAAATGTTTTAAAAGTCAATTTTTTTGTGTAACGATCTTGAGTTTTCAGGGTGTATTCCTTGATTAAGGTGTAACAATTCTCTCACTTCACTGATTTTTTTTTTAAAAGTTTGTAAAATGGAGAAATCAATGTATTTTCCACAATATTGTTCAATCCCGAAAATTGGCCCCTATTTGTAAAGCACATGCAGACTAAACATAGATTTCAGTTTGTTAAAAATCCAGGCGATTTTAAATTATTTACAAAACATTGAAATTTAAATGTGCAAGACTAAAAGTTTAATTTTTTTTTCTCAAACGCTTTTTTTCAATGGGCATTTAAAACATCACGTTGGTAGATAAAGCACTCTTTGAGATCCATGAATATTTTCAGAATTTTTGAGCAAACAGTTGATGTTTAATGAATATTTTTCGTATTAGGTACCAATTTATCAAAATGTAATTTTCAGAAAATGATGTTGGGTGAAACAAATATATACAGTAATGAATAACTACCGTCTTAGAGATAATTTTAGTGCCACCAGTGTGCCACCCATTGAGTGTATGTGTGTGTGTTAATATATATATATATTATATATATATATAATATATATATATATAGCATGAATGAAGTAGCAGTGGTCAAAGTTTTCTTTGGATTTATGCAAACCAGCAGGTTATAAAGTTCACTTGAATGAACAGCTGACAACAATTTCCCCCGGTAAGCCTGTCGCTGCTCCTGCAGTTAATTAATGAAATATTTCCACCTGTGGCCACGTCACCTGTCAGTGTGTATTCCCTTGCTGCCAGTAACTTAGCTGATAAACCAAACAGGGATCTCCTCATGATTCATTATTAGCTCAGGCTAATTTAGCATGATGCACTTTTTCTTTTCTTTTTTTTTTTTAAGAATGGTCGGAATGTGAAACAGTGTCCCGCATTTCAATGGGTCTGATTCAGAAAAAGTGAAAAAATTTTACCTGTGCTTTTATGTAACAAAGAAGGCAGAGCTGCATCGGCTGTCAGTCAATAAGCAGCAGCTCCACCTCAGGAGCAGCAGCTCACCAGGACACTCGTTAAATAAAATCACAAGGATTTTGATCCATGCAGATTATTAAGGAAACTACGTTAAATAAAAAAAAAAACTGCAGCTACAACATGGCCTGGAGAAGGGGTTCTAACTGGGTGAGGTCAGAGAAAGGCGATTGTCAGAAAGCTTTTATGAAGTTATAATTTTATAACAGAGTGGAGGGCGAAGTGAAACGACATTATTGAACCAAGTCGCACTAGAACCAGCTGAGAAAGCCTCCTGTGGTTCTATGGACTCATTTTATTCAACCCAAAATCACCTGCCAGAAAGACAAGCTACAGTAGCCAAGATTACCTACAGCAATATTTAACTTTATGCAAACGGCATTCATGCTTTAAAATTATTAACATCAGCTCTACTCTGACAGCATGGTGGGACGAAGTCATCACTTATCCCATGCAGTCGTACACTCATCTGGAAGAACCCTGACATCCTTCCAAATTGGCATTAGTAAAAATAAATTTTTGGAATATGAACAACTTAAATCTATAATTAGAAATAAATTTAAGCATATTAAAAGGTGGTTTACAACTAATACACTACAAAATCCTTCACAGAGTACACTACACAGGACAAAGATTATTCAAGATGGGTTTGGCACAATCTAATATCTGTCCACACTGCATAGGCAATCATCCTGATTATATTCATGCGTTATGGTTATGCTCTGGGGGGGCGCTCCGGAGTGGGGCGCTTGGTGGGTCTGACTCCACGGTCTGTTTCCTCCCCCATCTGGGAGGGAGCTTGGGAGGCCTACGGGGAGCTACGCGGCGACGGACGCGGGTTACTGACCTGGTAGCTGTGCTGTCGCTGGGTGGGTCCGGGGTGGGGTCTGGGGTCCCTGGGCGCACCGCCATTGGGCGGGGGGCCCCGGTGGGGGCCTCAAGGGTTCCGGTTCCGGGGGTGTGTGCCGCTTGGGGTTTGGGCCGGCACACACCCGGGTGTCCTGCCCCTGCACGGGGCCTCTGGTGCGCTGGGGGGGCCTCGGGGCCTGTTTGAGCTGGTAGGGGGCATGGACATTAACATCTCAGGGCAGAATGCTCTTCCCCTTCAATGAATCGGCACTCTGCTAATGGGGGGGAGGGGAGGGAGGGGGAGTAGGGACTAACCCAGCCTGGATGTCTACTGTCAAATGTATGGTGATTAAATCTACGGGTGGGGGGGGGTGGACGTTCTGTTGGGCTTGTGTCCGCCCCCCGGGTCCTGGTCCGTGTAGTCTCCTGGTACGGGTTTCGCTTGGGGGGTGAGGTTTGGGATGGCTCGTGCAGGCTGGATGGCCAGGGTCCCCCCTTTTATTTATTTGTTTGTTTATTTATTTTATTTATTTACTTTTTTTTGGGGGGGGGGGGGGGGTCAAGCCAGTAGGGCTTGGTGGGTGGGCTGGGGGGGGGGGGGGTGGGGTGGAGGTGTTGGTCCTGGTGGGTGGTTGGCTGGCAAACCCAAGCCCATTGCCCAAGGGCCTCTCCCTGGCCCTTGGGCTATGGTGGTGCCGCTGGCGGGGGCCCTTTCTCCGGGTGGGGCTTTCGGGGAGCGGGGGGTGCCTATTGGAGTCAGTAGGGGAGCTGGCTCCCTGGGTTGGCTCTCCAGTCCTTTGCTCCCCATCCCCGGACTCCTCCCTCTGCCTGCTCCATCACGCCGCCACACATGTAGATCCTTGGAGAGGGGGGCGTTACTGGAGGTTGCCACTTTCTGATGACATCCCTCTCCCCAATTTTATCATGCATTTTATACACTTTCACTCCAACATTTTCACAAACGCACATTCATGTAGGCCCACGGTATGGGGGGGTGGGGGTGAAGATGTCTGGGGGGGGCTTATGTTGTGTGAGCCTCGCCTCGACGGCTCCCTTCACCCCACTCTCGCATTTGGACATTGAGGGTTCTGGGTAGTTGCTTGGAGGGTGGGGCGCTGGCACCAGCTTCCTTCCGAATGGGGGGTGGGCTGTGCTGTGCACCCTCTTCGGCGCTCCCAGTTTTAAACACACTTGAAAACAACATGCAACAACACAACATCTGAGCGGGGCGTCGGGAGTCTTTTGCACACCCACAATCTCACTATTGTTTAATATTTAATCTAAATAATAGATTATTAAATTAATATTTAATCTAAAAGACAGAGGGATGTTCACAGCCTCAGTACTGGTTGCTCATACAAAGCAACGCAACGGGTAGATTTCTTGACACCATAGTCCTTATTCATTCCTCACTCAGACATTAAGTAGGACCAATTGTGTACACCCATTCAGGGTTATGCACAGTATATCAGTGTTCCGTTCATCACAATGGTGGAGAGGATCATGTTATAATGCAGACGTGTCCTAGCTGACACCTCATCCCCAATTCTGTCCAATCTAAGTAAGTAACCTAAGTAAAGCGACTTTGCAGTCCAGTCTGTAATCTCATAATTTCTAACAAAATCTAAAAAAGAACTGTGGACTCTTACCTTTTCAGAACTTTTTTTCTTGACTTTCTGGCGGAGAAGTCTTTTATGGTGTCTTTAAAAATTAGCCACTGAAGAATATATGTGGACATCAGTGAAAGATGGCTGAATCTGTTCTGCTGTATGCTTGATCGTAGCCGGGATTTAACAATTTTACAGTTTTGAAAATGAGCGTTCACCAGCAGGATTTGTAACTGGCAATGTCAAATATAATCTCAAATCAATATCTGTGTCTGATTTTTTTTTTCTTTTTTTCTTCACCAAAAATTACTGAAATGCGCCACCTCTTCAAGAAAGTCCCCAGCTAAAACTAAATACTTTTATATTTGTTATACAGCTTGTTTGCTCCAGTGTGAAGGTTTTTGGGATAAAATGGATTTCAAGTTATTTTAAAATTATTTAGAATTCAATATTTCACACAGATCTGTGTAGGACTGGTGCCTCCGGTCAAGCTCTGCCACAAGACGGTCCAATAATAGTTAAAACACCTGGTATGAATAAAAACACAATAATTCACAATTGTTGTTGTTCACATTTACTGTGAATTTATATATTATATATTTGCTTCATAATTTATTGTATATAATAACTGTATTCATATGAAACCACTGGATCCAGACGCCTAGGGTTATCCAGCTCCTTATCTCTCTAGGACCATGTTACAGCCAGTGGCCTTCTTTGTGTTTTATTTCTCACGTTATTTAAATTCATGTGCAGTTTGCTGCTTCCTGCCAGCTGGCTCCCGCTATGTGATCTTGATGCATACCTTCTTCCGGGTCATTTCCTGTATTTCCTCCTGCATCACTTCTGTTAAAGTTCTCCTCTTCTCCGGGTTGGATACTCATCTTTATTGCTCCACCAATCCTGAAAGAGACATCATTATTTAAACTGGCACTTCTAAACAGACTGGGCAGCTGTGTTTTGTTTGCCTCGTATATACGGTGTATCTCCCTTTTTGTTATTGCCTTTGGGCCAGGTTGTAACAGACCGACATGTCTTCTTCTGCTTGTGGATGCCTTCTGTATCAGTTGACCCCAGAAGCTGTGATATAATTACAGGCCAGCGAATACTTTCATGAAGTTAAATAAAATCTATCCAGTAAGTGTATCACTATCTGCGCATTTACAAACAATAAACCTTCATTAAAGGGGTCGATGTTTTGCTGAGTTAATCTCATTTATAGCCTTTTATAGCATCTTACAAATTCAAAGAAAAAAAATGCAAAGAAAAAATTCAGGCGGAATTTATCCTTATAAAGTTTTATTGATGAACCACACATCAAACATCAGTAAACAAACTAAGAAACAGCTGAAATATGATCTACATGGTCTACTTAAACAATGTGCATTTTTTTTCATTTGTGGCATATCAACAAAATATGTGTATTCTCCAAAAGAAAACAAAGGTACTAATTTCATAGACGTCGAAGGGTTTAATACAGATGATTTAGTAGTAGCCAAAGCTAACTATAGTTAGTTTTCCCAGATATCCTGCTGCGTGTGAACTAGGCCTTAGTAAGGGTTTCTCCATGAGAAATTTGCACAATAGTGGTTGTGATGGGCCAAAAGACCCCCCCCTCCAAGGGCAACAGAGGCCGCCGGTAGAGACACCAGAGCCCCAGACATCCAAAAGGGCCCCCCAAGCGTGTGAGCCCAAGGAGGACCAACACGGGAATAGCTGCCTCCTCCATCAAAGAAAGGGTGCCCCCAGATATCCATCCGCTTATCTGGGGTCGGGTCGTGGCGGTAGCAACTTCAGTTGGGAGGCCCAGATGTCCCTCTCCCCAGCCACTTGGGCCAGCTCCTCCAGGGGAATCCAAAGGCGTTTCCAGGCCAGCCCAGAGACATAGTCCCTCCAGCATGTCCTGGGTCTTCCTCTGGGTCTCCTGCCGGTGGGACGAGCCTGGAACACCTCACCAGGGAGGCGTCCAGGAGGAATCCTAACCAGATATCCGAGCCACCTCAACTGGCTCCTCCATGACTGAGCTCCTCACCCCATCTAATTTCGGCCGCTTGTAACCGGGATCTCGTTCTTTCGGTCATGACCCAAAGCTCATGACCATAGGTGAGGGTAGGAATGTAGATCGACCAGTAAATCGAGAGCTTTGCCTTTTGCTCAGCTCTCTCTTCACCACAATGAACCAGTACATCGTCCGCTTCAAAGCAGACGCCGCACCAATCCGCCTGTTGATCTCCTGCTCCATCTTCCCTTCCATTTGTGAACAAGACCCCAAGATATTTAAACTTCTCCACTAGGGGCAGCACATCCTCCCCAACCTGGAGGAGGCACTCTACCCTTTTCCGGATCAAGACCATGGCCTAACAGTCATTATTAAAGTGCACGGTACTCCATACCCCTGGAGTACCCCCCACAGGACCCCCCGAGGGACACGGTCGAATGCCTTCTCCAGATCCACAAAACACATGTAGACTGGTTGGGCAAACTCCCATGCACCCTATAGGATCCTGCTGAGAGTGTAGAGTTGATCCAGTGTTCAACGGCCAGGACGAAAACCACACTGCGGAGCTTTTTATCCACCTCGGTGACCTCAGCACCAGAGATGGTAAAACCCGACCCCGAGTCCCCATGCTCTGCTTCCTCAATGGAAGACGTGGTTGGTGGGATTAAGGAGACCTTCGAAGTATTTCCGCCCACCGACACACGGCGTCCTTAGTCGAGGTCAGCAGCACACCACCCCCACTATAAATAGTGTTGGTACTGCAATGCTTCCCCCCTTCCTGAGACGTTGGATAGAGTTTTTGTCTCAGCGACTTGGCGAGCCGGCTGCCGCTTTGACCGTCGGTACACATCAGCTGCTTCCGGAGTCCCACAGGCCAAAAAAGCCCAATAGGACTCTTGGACCGGACTTCTTCAGCTTGACAGCTTCCCTCACCGCTGGTGTCCACCTGCATGTTCGAGGGTTGCCACCGCAACATGCACCGATAACCTTGCGGCCACAGCTCCAACTAGCCACCTCAACAATAGAGGCACGTAACATGGTTCGCTCAGACTCAATGCCCCCACCCCCCCTCCCTCGGAACGTGTTCAAAGCTCTCCCGGATGTGGAAGTTAAAGCTCTGTCTCACGGGGGACTCTGCCAGACGTTCCCAGCAAACCCTCACAATACGTTTGGGCCTACAACGTCTGACCGGCTTCCTCCCCCACCATCGGAGCCAGCTCACCACCAGGTAGTTGTCGGTGTAGAGCTCCACCCCTCTCGTCACCCAAATGTCCAAGACATGTGGTCGCAGGTCAGATGAAACAACAACAAAGTCGATCATTGAACTACGGCCAAGGGTGTCCTGGTGCCAAGAGCACATAGGGACACCCTTATGCTTGAACATGGTGTTCGTTATGAACAATCCATGACAAGCACAGAAGTCCTACAACAGAACACCACTCAAGTTCAGATCTGGTGGGCCATTCCTCCCAACCACGCCCCTCCAGGTCCCACTGTCATTCCCCACGTGAGCATTGAAGTCCCCCAGCAAAACGAGGGAGTCCCCAGGAGGAACACTCTCCAGTACCTCCTCTAAGGACTCCAAAAAGGGTGGGTAATCTGAACTGCTGTTTGGTGCATAAGCACAAACTACAGTCAGAACCCGTCCCCACACACATATGCGGAGAGAGGCCACCCTCTCATTCACCGAGGTAAACCCCAACATACAAGCACCATGATGAGGAGCAACAAGTATGCTCACTCCTGCTCAGCGCCTCTCACCAGGGGTAACTCCAGAGTGGAAGAATGTCCAGCACCTCTCTAGGAGACTGGTTCCAGAGCCATGCGTCGAGGTAATTCCGACTATCTCTAGTCAGAACCTCTCAACCGTCCACACTAGCTCAGGCTCCTTCCCCACCAGAGAGGTGACATTCCACGTCCCAAGAGCCAGCTCCTTCAGCCGAGCATCAGAACGCCAAGGTTCCCGCCCTCGACTGCCACCCATTGCACAATGCACCCGACCCCTTTGCCCCCTCCGACAGGTGGTGAGTCCATGTTTCCTCTTCGGGTTGTGCCCGGCTGGGATCCATGGGTAAAAGCATGCCAGCATGCCCCACCCCCAGGCCTGGCTCCAGAGTAGGGTCACCTCCAGGTGACCCTATTAGAGGCATAAAGCCCCTGACAGCATTGGTCCTAGGGTCATTGGGACACTCAATCCCAGAGAGCAGCAGTACCACAGATCTTCTCTAGGACGCGAGGAGCAACCAAGGAACCGAGATAGGTGGTGTGTAAACTGTTGTCAGAACGAGGCTTGGCTTGGTTAACTGATCCAAGCTCGGACTGGTCTCGGCTCGGATCGGTTTAACAAGGGTAGTGTAAATGGGGCTTATTTGTCTATTTCTGATTCACATTGTATAGATAAGACACTCTAAACTTGATATTTTTATCATTTGTTTCTAACTGTATATTTACCCCCTATCCTATGCCTTCCAGAGGCAACAGAAGATTCAGAGGGACCGGCTTATGAATGACTTCTCCGCAGCTCTCAACAACTTCCAAGCTGTCCAGCGGCAAGCAGCAGACAAAGAGAGGGAATCGATAGCAAGAGCGAGGGCTGGTTCCCGCCTATCGGTACGTAAGCAACAGAAGTTGTTTCATAAATTTCAGGTGGTTAAAAAAGATGCAATGAAGAGCCAGTGTGTTAAAGAATCAGTGTTTGATCAGTTTTAGGGGCCATTTACCCATTATCATCTACACCCTTTTGTCCATTCAGCATTCTCAAGTTCAGATTGTAAAAGCATTTAAGACTCTCATTTACAAGAACTTGAAATCCTTCAAGTAATCTTTGTTACTCTGTTCCTTTTTTCAGTTCTTTTTTTCTTTAGTATCAAGAGCAATAATATAGTTGTGATTACGGCAGATAGTTTCTCTTATGCAAACAGGTTTAAATCGGAGGCAACCGTACTTTCGTTCACTTCTTTCTGAAAATGTTTTTACACCTGTCCAGGAGGCTTTGTCAATAGCGTACCGTGCACGTGACGTCACCATCTCAAGAGCAACGCCCCTTTTGCCGCTTAGGAAGGGCATACAGGTAGAGAACACCCGTAGCAACCAGCTATTACACGCGCAACAGAAACAGCGATATAACCGACTTTGCAGCCATTAAACTTTCCCAAGATGATGTCCCAGGTGCACGGTTTACTGGTCGCACTGTCGAAGAACACACCAACCTTCAGCTCAAACGATGGCTTGAGTGTCGAGGGCTTAAAAAGACCGGAAAACGGGCCGAGTTGGTTGAATGTTAAGTTTTGTTTTTTTCCCCTGCGCGGCGTTCATGGCGCCGTCGGCCGTTTTTTTCTGTTTGTAATCACCGTCCAGGGATCGGTATATGTTTAATGTTTGTCTTATTTGAAATGTTTTTGAGTAAGCTATCCTGGTAGCAGGGTATCATGTTAGCGCCTGCTACCATGATAGCCTATATGCTATCATGGTAGCAGGCGCTTCATTATTAACATGTCGGCCACCAAAAAACTCTTACCTGTTCACTACTTGATGTCGCTGGAATTGGGTCAGGATGTTCTTCGGTTGGGCCCTTTCCTCCAACAAAATGCTTGCTACATATGTAGGTGAATTTGGTAACTTTTTCCGGGTTGAACTGTTGTGTAGGCCGACCGCACCGGTGAACCCAGCGCACACATTTCTCCTTGGCAGTCTTGAAGAAAACATCCTTCATATGCAGCCGAACAGCGTACCTCGAGTCGCTGTTGCACGTTCCCTAGCAACAATGTTTAAAAATCATGGTCTTAGATTTGGAAAAAGCAGTCGTTTACCGAGTAAAACCACGGGTAACGCACGTCTCTTTTACAGCAAAACAGCGGCGGACTATGCAAGTTTGCCCTACTGCGTACCATGTGATGTGACGTCATCGTGACGTTACGTTTCTAAAAATAGCTCGCTCGCGGTACGCTATTCTAGTGGCTCACATTTGAGCACTGCTGTTTTTTTCAAGGCTCATCCTCCTAGGCACGTTCTAAGTCAGATGCAAATCAATGACCCAACCCGCCACTGTCCTGGGTCGTTAGAAGCTATTGGTTGGTGTGAGTGGAGTACTTGGTCGCCTGAATGATGAGACTGCTGATGTAATCTCTTTGGAATGTGTTGGAGGACCAAGCTGTAAACAGTGGGGTGTTGTAAGCGCAATACTCCCCCTCTGTTAAGGGATGTCTTTTCTCTTTTGACCACGATGGTCTCTTTCACCCCTCATTAAAACCATCTATTCTCCCTGTCTAAGCAGTCCTGGTGCATTGGACCTCAACACAACACTGCTCAGCTGTGGTTTGTGTGATGAACCAGTTTTTGTCTGAGAGTGTAACTAGGTTTGAAATTTACTATATATTGTGTTTGGAGAAAAATATTCTGAGTTTCTCATAAACTCGTCGGAATGAAAATCAGCTACATAAACGCAGAAGAGGGTTAATGTCAGAAGGGCAGTGTCTGGCTGGGCATGTGCGGTAGCTGGTAGGCGTAGTGAGCTCAGAATGGCAGAGAGGTGACGGCTCAACAGGAGGAGACGGTAGCAGAACCCCAGTAAGGCACAGTTACTCAGGGCAGAAGACATTGGTGGAGCCACGGTAAAGTGGGAGACAAGGGCAGCTCTAGGTTGACTCAGAACAAGTCCTGGAAGTAAACAACAAAGGAGTGAGCAGGCAGCGGGTCAGCCAGGTGCTGCTCGGGAGAGCTAATGCTCTGACGTCTTCCTTCTGGCTTCTGCCTCCTTAAAAGTCTCACTTGATTGGAGTAGATTGGGAGCCCCGCTGGAAAAAGGTAAGGCTGCACCGTAACACTACCCAGCACAGAACAACCGCATACCTGACATTAGCTGCTGACACCGTGGGTGACTCCGAGGATGTGGACTGTGAGGGGGCTATGCTAACAGAGCAACCTCCTTTTGCGGAGAGTGCAAGAGTCACGATGCTATGGATTGAGCACGTACACAGAGCCCTGGACCCGAGACCACACGTAGGCACGCCCCAGCGATCTGTCGTTGTGAAATACCTAAATTATACCACCAAGAGAAGATTATTAGTGCTACCTGGAAAAAGAAAGTAAGCGATGATGGACAGATTTTTTTTCCCACCACGATTACGCCACAGACGTGATGGACAAAAAGGAAATAATATCTTCCTCTGAAAAAGGTGCTGAAACAAAGAGGGATATGCCTCCACATACCTATGACAAGGATCCGTATGTTTCTGTACTCTGGGACAATGACTTATGATAACGCTGATCAAACCGCAGAAGATCTTAGTGTAAGGGGCATTCCTATCCACCTGGCACCAAAGTGGAGCGGACCGGATCAGACAACTTTTTCCCGGGAGCAGGCAAGGAGGGGAGAGACCAGGAGTGCGTACCAGCAAAGAGTCAGAGGCAAGCTTCAGGAATTCCACCACCAGCCGGCTGATCCCAACACCGGGGACAGAGGTTTTTCCCCCACGCTAAAGTGAAGGACTTCTTTTAATAAGTTTGTATAACGTAAGTCACCCATGGTAGGCAAGTACTGTTCTATACTGCTTGGCCCTCTTTCTTTTGTTATCTTACTGTAAAGCTAACACCCCAACTTCATGTGTGGAAAAAAGTAGAACAAAAGTTGAAAGGGCCCCTTTCGACTTTTGTTCTTTATGCTCTGTTGCTATATAAACTAGTCAGTCTACGGAGTTAATGGCAGCCACCACTCCAAAGAGTTTTTTGAGGGGGCCCTGCCCCCTTGTGGGCGGTTCAACTCCCTACCCTAGAGGCCACAGAGCAGCCTTTATGATGGAAGTTCACATTTGTTTATGTTCCCCAGTTTTGTTTTCCTTCATACTTGTTCCTTACGTTGTGTTCTTTGTTTTGGTGTATGAGGAGAGAGTACTTGATATGTTTGAATTTTGTTCATGCAATACAAGCAATACAAAATAATTAATCTTAATGTTAATGGTTTGAAAAGCCCCAGGTACATGATGGTCAATAGCAAGATTGATGGCAAGGGAGTAACCTTACTGAATGTCTATGCACCACCAGGCAATAAAAATATATTTTTTAATAATATCCTGGATCTAATGACATCACAGTCTTCTGGAGTTGTATGTGCAGGCGATTTCAATATGATTTTGAATCCTAAACTAGACACTTAGCCCGTTTACACTACACTTTTTTTAACCGAGCCAAGACCAGTCTGAGCTTGGATCAGTTAACCAAGCCGAGACGACCGTTTACACACCACACTATCCCGGTTCCTTGATTGCTCCTTGCCTCCTAGTGACGATCTGCGGTACTGCTGCTGCTCTCTGGGATTGAAGGCGGGACCGAGCAAATCAAAATGGCGGCACCCGTGACATTCAGGATGTTATGGTTAGACAGAGTCGGCTTTTGGGACGTGGATAAGACAAACGAACGTCTAATAATGATTTACAGACGCAGGAAACAACGACAGACGCTGAGGTTCATCACACTGCTTAGCAGAATCATCTCTGGAAATCGTGTGGCATGCTAAGGAAGCTAGTATTATTATGAATGTCTGCAATTTGTCTGAATGGGGTGTGAATCGAGACGTGCAGCCAGACACGCCGGAAAAACCACGGACAGTCAGCTGACTGTAAGGGGATGACGCGGTCTGCTCATGCGCTCTTCGTTATCAGATAACCGGGATAAAAAAAACTGTCCGAGACCTGCTCAGGAACTGGTCTGCAGTTAGCGCGGTCCGGTTATGTCTAGCGCGGTCCAGTTCAGTCTGCTGACCATTTACACACAAGAGTTATCTCGGTTACCAAGCTCGGACTGGTCTCAACTCGGTTAAAAAAGTGTAGTGCAAAACGGGCCTACTACAAACAGAAAAATGAAACTTACAAATATCGAACTGTGGTTTAATGGAAGAGTTAAAGATTTAGGCATATTGGATGTTTGGAGAGACCTTCATTAACAAAACAGACAGTACACCTTTTACTCACGCAGACACATTGTTCACTCCAAAACAGATTACCTATTTATGTATAATACTGAATGACATGGAATACATGAATGCAAAATTGCTTACAGAGACTTGTCAGACCGTTCCACAGTGCATTTAAAATTACATTTGGATGGCAGCCGTAAATCAACGCTGTGGAGACTCTATGTTGGCCTGCTAAACGACTTTCAAATTAAAAGAAAGAATGAAACAGCATTTACAAACTTATTTAGAAAATAATAATGATGGTAGTGTAAATCCTGCAATATTTTGCAATATTCTTACGAGGCTTTATAATATCAGAAACTGCTTCAGCTAAAAAAGAAAAAAAAGGAAATTAATTGCTGCACAAAAACAACTTATGGAATTTGAAAAACAGCATAGTGAAGCAAAGAACCAACAATTACTCGTAAAAATTAGACCACTTAGCCAAGAAATGTACTTTACAGTAAGGGAGACAAATATTTTATGAAGCAGGATCTAAAGCCTCTAAAATACTTGCTTGGACACTGCACAAACAGCAATCAGATGCTAGTATTAATAAAATAAAAGACCCTATAACATAAATGATATATAACCCAGATGGAATACAAAAAGCCTTTGAAACATTCTATCAGACTTTATATGACCAACCTCACACACAGTGATGCAGTGGATAGTTTCTTGAGTCAATGGCGTACCGCAGGCGAGCTATTTTTAGAAACGTAACGTCACGATGACGTCACATCATGTGGTACGCAGTAGGGCAAGCTTGCACAGTCCGCCGCTGTGTCGCTGTGAAAGAGACGTGTGTTACCCTTGGTTTTACTCGGTAAACGACTGCTTTTTCCAAATCTAAGACCATGGTTTTTAAACATTGTTGCTATGGAACGTGCAACAGCGACTCGAGGTACGCAGATCGGCCGCATATGAAGGATGTTTTCTTCAAGACTGCCAAGGAGAAATGTGTGCGCTGGGTACACCGGTGCAGTCAGCCTACACAACAGTTCAACCCGGAAAAAGTTACCAAATTCACCTACATATGGTGGCTGACATCCCTGGATGGTGATTACAAACAGAAAAAAACGGCCGACGACGCCATGACCGCCGCGCAGGAAAAAAAAAACAAAGCTTACCGTTCGATCAACTCGGCCCGTTTTCCGTTTTTTTAAGCCCTCGACACTCAAGCCATCGTTTGAGCTGAAGGTTGGTGTGTTCTTCGACAGTGCAACCAGTAATCCTTGCACCTGGAACATCGTCTTGGGAAAGTTTAACGGCTGCAAAGTCGGTCATATAGCTGGTTCTGTTGTGAGTGTAATAGCTGGTTGCTACGGGCGTTCTCTACCTGTATGCCCTACCTAATGCTCTTGAGTCGGTGACGTCACGTGCGCGGTACGCCATTAGATTTACCCTGCCTTGGCAAGCTACATAATGAAAATTGAACCAAACCTATCACTGTGGATGAAATTGACAAGGCTATGTCTTCTCTGAAATCCAATAAGAGCCCTGGACTTGACAGGTTCCCTGGAGAATGGTATAAATCAATGAAAAAACTACTGATTCCAATTTTGACACAGTTTTAATCATACATTTGAGGAGGATCCCCCCCCCCCCCCCAATCCTGGAGGAAGGCCACAATCTCAATAATTCTAAAAGACAGGAATCATTTGACTCAATGTAGGTTCTAAAGGCCCATTTGTGTCCTGAATCAAGACTTTACAATTTTTGCTGCCATATTAGCAAAACAGATGGAAGAGATCATGGACTTCCTAATTGAGGAGGACCAAACTGGGTTCATCCCAGGAAGGCAGACACAGGACAATAGAAGGATGTCCCACCATATTATGGAGCACATACACAAGCACAAATCACAGGCTATTTTACTTAGTATGGATGCAGAGAAGGCTTCTGATTATGTTGGGTGGTGCTTTCTCTATAAAGTTATGGAAAAGTATGGCTACCATCAGGATTTTATTCATACCATTCATACCATGTATACATGGTGTATGCCCCATAGCCAGAATCAAAGTGAACGGGAGTTTATCTAAACCCATGCACCTGCGTTGTGGTTGCCCTCAATGCTGCCCGGCTAGCCCGAGTCTTTTTTAATCTTTTTATTGAAGCGCTGGCACAAATTATATGACAAGATCCAACTTTACAAGGTATAAACATGAATGGCTCAGAGTACAGATCTTCATGCAGGTGATATCTTGATTAGCCTTGAAAATCCAGGCCCTGGGATTCCGAGACTGATGGATTTACTGCAGAAATATGGTAACCTGTCAGGTTGCACTCTTAACATTGCAAAAAACAGAAGCCCTTGTGTATAATTATGAACCAATACCTGGATTTAAATTAAAATATACATTTGATTGGGACTCTAGCTTTATGAAGAACTTGGGGTGAGACTAACAATGTGTCTAAACGTTATGGAGAAAATTACCAACCAATTAATACATGTATTGAAGCTGATATGGAGAGGTTGTCTCCTTTATCCTCGTATTTAGGCAACAGGATCATGGCGATAAAGAGAAATATTTTGCCCAGATTGCTGTACGTTTTCCAATCTTTACCTGTCCAAATCCCTGACTCGCAATTTAGAGAATGGGACAAAGCCATATCATGCTTTATTTGGAATGGAAAAGCACCAAGAACAAGATCTAAGCCGCTACAAATACCTAAACCTAAAGGGGGGATGGGCTTGCCCTGTCTCAAAGATTATCGCATAGCAGCCCAGATGAGATCACTCATGCTCCGGTGTAATCAAGATTATATAGCCAAATGGAAAACCATCGAGATGTCATTGTTAAATAAACCGGCTCAAAGCTTATTGGTAAACCCTCTCTAGGCTAGAAATTGTGATTTCCAGAATCAATGGGTCAGATTTTCTATCCATATTTGGTTAAACATAGTGAAACAATTCAAACTTCAGAGAGAGAGAGTCGTATTTTAATGTGGCCAGTGCATGACCTTCACTTTAAACCAAAGCTTTGATTGATAAAAGCTACATACAATGGGACAAACAGGGCATTAGTTCCGTATACCTCTTAACAAGGGCAAAACAGCGGGATCTCATAGATTTCCAAACTATGTCAGCGTAATATGACCTTGGTCGACATGGTTTTTACAAATACCTTCCGCTCAGATATTATATTAAAAGCTTACAATTGGACAACATATCTGGCATTGCACAAATGTTTATAAAGCATACGAAGCAAAACTACACAGGGAAAACATTGGTGAATTATATTGGTACCTCACAAAACTAAGGGGCCACTTAGAGAGTCGCAATATCACCTGATGTTTAGGAACTCATAATTGACACACAAATCAGCTCTACGAAAAATAGCATTAGACATTTCATTACCACGAAACAAAAACAAAAACCGGACATCCACCTTAATGCTGGTGAGAGATTGGACAAAGCCCTGCAGACCACACCCATATTTTTTGGGCCTGCACTGCATTAGACTCATATTGGGAAGACGTTCATCGAACGGTAAATTAAATACTAGGCTTTGATGTAACATTTACATAATTTGGACCCAAACCTGACGAAAGCAGATAAATATCTTTTTAATTTTGTTTTTATGATTGCAAGGAAAAAGCTATTACCAAGTGATGGCTTACCAAAGACCCCATAAATATAAACCAGTGGCTTGCCATGGTGAAAAGCATTCAATTAAATTTTCAATTTTGCCAATTCATGAAACATGCCATCTCAAGGCACTTTCCAAAGTCAAATTCAGTCAGATTATACAGATTGGGTCAGATTATATTACCTGACTCCGCCAGATAGATTTGCTCCGCATATCCATCTGGAAACCTTCCGTTGAAGTAATTTTGGGAAGGGGCGAAAATACTGGTTAGCTGATTGGCCTATGTTGGTGATAGACGGGCCAAATAAACCAATCAGATTCGTCGTCGCTCGTAACAGAGCGACGACGAAAACACAACCACAAGCCAAGCTACTCTTGCTGCTGCAGGTAAAGGCTCGTTAGCTCAGCAAAGAAATACTCTGTAATTCCGATAAAACTTGCTCGATAGCCACGCTAACGCTAGTTTCATCGGCTGAAGCCGCCATGTTCTTTAGACTGAACTGTCGCGCTTCCCGTTGCGTCACACCTCAACCCGCCTCAAAGCCAACGCTGATTGGACGTTCGTTTGGTGAACGGCTCCAAATTTTCTTCAACGGAGAGTAGCCAGACTGATCTGCGAGTGAAACCTTGAAAACTCGCGAGATCAGGATGGTCTCACGAGGCTACAGATTATACAGATTGGTCAAAAAAATGTCCTATCTAAGGGAACCCAGTTGATTGCATCAAAGTCTTGACAAGCAGCATTCACTCCTCCTGAAGTAGCGTAGAGCCACAGGGAGAGTCGTCTGCATTGTCCATGGCTTTGCAGCAACCCCTCATACCAAGCAAGCATGAAGCGACAGTGGAAAGAAAAACTCCCCATTAACGGGAAGGAAAACCCTCCAGCAGAACCAGGCTCAGTGTGAATCTCATCTGCCTCGACCGACTGGGGGTTAGAGAAGACAGAGCACAACAAGAGAGACAAAAAAGCACAGAAGCACACATTGATCCATTAATCTGTTCTATAATATATTGTAATAGCGGGTGATCTGTCTTCCCTGGATGATGTCACAGCTAACAGAACGCCAGACCAGGTGCACCTACTGTGAAGAAAAAAATGACAGAACAAAAAGTTAAAAGCTAAAATGAAAACAAGCCATGCAAATTGGAGAACAGTAGGAGAACTCAGCAGAGTAAGAGAAATATACCCTGATGTCCTCCAGCAGCCTAAGCCTATAGCAGCACAACTATTGAGATAGCTCAGGGTAACCTAAGCCACTCTAACTATAAGCTTTGTCAAAAAAGAAAGTTTTAAGCCAGTCTATGGAGTGCTTAACCTTTTTACTAATGCTTCAAAAACAGAAGGGAGATGCCCTGTGGGAGAAATTGACCACCTACCTCATGTTAAGGGATGATATTTGATAATAGCCAATTTTGTGGTCCTTGTCTTTGTTTACTCTTATTGCATATACATTTTTTACACTTAATTGTACATTTGATACCTCTTTTATAGCCCAGTTTGTTTTCTGTTCTTGTTTTTCCATTGTCATTTGTTTTATTGTCTGTTACTGTTAAAAACCTTTGAGTATAAAAAAAGGTAGAAACGATAGTTGGTACCCCAGGAACGCTTCGCAGGGGGACCTGCCAATGGTTGTGGCCACTGTGTGTTTACTCAGCCCAGGACAGATGTTGGCTCCAGGACATAGGGTTACTCTCACAGAGACAACGGAGCTTGTCTTCGAGTTCCTGGTCCGCTGACATTGGCCATTGGACTGAGAGTGGAAACTGGAGGACAGCTGGACCTTGGCTCAAAGAGTGTGCAGTGAGAGTGCAGAATCTGCCAGACCTGGGAGACGAATTAAGGACCTCTGTCAGACCAATTCCAATTCCCTCTGCCAAGAGAATTCTGTGAAGGTGAAAGACGTGGAGGAGCTGGAGACAGGAGGGCCGTGACAAATGCGGAGGGGAGTTTGGCGAGACTCACTAGATGGCAGGCTTTAGAAAACCTGTCAATGATGGTAAGGATGACAGTTTTTCCCTGAGATGGTGGAAGGCCAGTGATGAAATCCAGCACGATGTGAGACCAGGATCGATTGGGAGTGGAGAGGGGTTGAAGAAGGTCAGCTGGTGGCTTATGGGAGTTCTTGTGTTTAGCACAAACAGGACAGACGATCCAAGACATCCTTGTTAAGGGAGAGCCACCAGAAATATCTGCGGATGAGGCCAATGGAACAGCTGAAACCAGGGTGACTTGAGAACTTCAAGGAATGAGCCCACTGGATGACCCATGATCTGACAGATGAAGGTACATAGTGTCGACCCTGAGGACCACGTCCCAGATCTGGGTCGTCAGCTTGTTGGATGACCTGCTCTGGATCCCTGGAGAGAGAACCAATGATACAGGAGGAAGGGATTATTGTTGTCGGTTGCCTGTTCTCTTCTGAGGAAAATTGACTGGACGGTTTGACGTTCTTGATGCCAGGGCGGTAGGTGATGGAGAAATTGAAACGGGAGAAAAACAGCGACCATTGATAGACGAGGATTGAGTCTTTTAGCTGTCTGCAGGTAAGCCAAGTTCTTGTGGTCTGTCCAGGTGATTATAGGTTGCGGGGTGCCCTCCAACCAACCTGACATGTTGTTGACGCTCATTAAGGGTTTTTGAAAAGATGAGAATGTCATTGTAACCCAGGTAGTTTCTGCTCCTTGTCCATCTCTATCTGACACCAATTTGTTATCATGAGATGTTAGTTCCATGTGAGATTTGGAGCGCTGTTGGTGTGGGGCCAGCTGGGTCTCGAGCAGTTGCAGATGCCTCTACCGCTGTGATCAGCTACCCTATCAACTTTGACTTATCTACACGGAACCATGCATTGGATGGTGAGCTAAGGAGGAAGTCCCTGAGGATGTCATTAACAAGGGCCTGAAAAACGGTGGGGGCGTTATTGAGTCTGAATGGCATGACTAGGTACTCATAACGCCCAATGGGCGTCTTGAAGGTGGTTTTCCATTCGTCCCCTTTCCTTATGTAAAGGAGATAAGCGTTACAAAGGTCGAACTTAGTAAAGATGAAGGAACCCTGGACTGATTCAAAAGCAGAGGACAGCTGTGGTTGTGAATACTTATTTTTAACAGTGATACGGTTGGGTTCACAATAGTCGATGCAAGGTTTAAGAGTCTTTTTCTTAACAAAAAAGAAACCTGCACTGACTGGGAATGAAGATGGTTTGATGATGCCTGCCTTGAGTGAATCAGTAATGCAGTTAACCAAGGACCCATGTGCAGCTCCAGAAATGTAATACAAACTGCCCGAGAGTAATGCAGCTCCAGGGAGGAGGTCGATGGCACAATCATAAGGTTGATAAAGAGGAAGTGAAAGGTCCCTACTAAAGAACCTCTGAAGGTCATGGAACACAGGAGAAACTTTGGAAAGGTCAACACTGTCACAGGGACTTGGTAGAATGGAGGAACTGGGAGTAGCCGCAAATTGGAGACAGGTGGCAAGGAAGAACGGACTCCATGACTCAATGTGTATCCCTCCAATTAATATGAGGGTTTTGAGTGGCTAAGCAGGGATACCCCAGGACAACATCAGATTCCTGGAAGGGAAACGCATAAAACATGGTCTCCTCTTGATGGTTACCTGAGATAAGATGAACGGGCTCAGTTTTGTGGGTAATGGAATGAAGTATCTTACCTTCAAGAGCGGCAACTTTAATGGCAGTTGGAAGAGCCATGGTGGGAAGATTGAACTTGGACACCAGCACAGGACTAATAAGTTTCTGTTCAGAACCAGAGTAAATAGGGGCTGTTGTAGAAAGTTGCTGGTTACGACTGACAATAGTGGTGTTAAGCAAAAATCAGGGGACTTCGTTGTTACGTACCGCACCCACCAGGGGGTCCTGGTGGGTGCAGTAAGCCCACTGGTGGGCTTTGTCTTTTGGCATCACGGGACATTCAAGCCTTTAGTAACCTGATTGACCACAATAAAGATACAGCTTAGCTGTAATGCATTTCTGCCTCTCTTCATAAGAAAGCTTGGTCTTTCCTATCTGCATAGCATCATCTATAGGTGTGGTTCTCAATGGAAAAACCTTACTGACAGCTTCCCCTTGTGGAGCGTTAAAGCTCCAGAGAACAGATTTAACAGACCTATGCTTATTCTGCCTCTCTAAGAGGCGGTTATCAATCAGATCATCCAGAAAGTTAAGTTCGTCTCTAATTGTGAATTCATCCTTTATTTTTTTTTGGATAGATTATGTCTAAATACCCCCCTCAAAGCCAGGGTATCCCAGCCGGACGCCGCAGCGAGGGTTCTAAACTCTACTGCTAAAGCAGTCATAGGGTGATTATCGTGTTTGAGCGACCAAAGTTTAATAGCCATCTCTTGGTCACTGATCCTGGGAGTAAAAGTCTTCTTAAATAACTCAAGAAACTGTGGATAGGTATACAGATCTAATGTGGTTTATTTAATGATATACTCTACCAATATTAGCACTTGTCCTCTGAATAATCTAATTATGAAGGAAATCTTGCCAGCGTCACCAGAGAAAGAATGACGCTTGCAAGACGTGCATCAATCTACCTCACCAGAAAAGGCCTCTGGAGTTGGGGAATAGACTCCAGACCTACAGAGGGCATGGCTGTGGCCGAGGTGATTATGGGAACCTGGGAAATGGAAAATGAACCTGGAGCCTGTACTTGAATATCTTGAGCCTGTTTGGTGAGGTTAGTCAGGGTGTGCATAATCAGATCCTGCTGTTTGTTCATAGATTGTAGGAAAGCCTTATGTTGTCCCAGAAGAACACCCTGGTGAAATACTATGCTCCATATTTGTGTTCTTTCATCGGATGGGTCAGATCATTGTCATGTTAACATTGTTTCCATTGTTGACCCAGAACAACAAACACGGAAACATCAGTCAGTAAAGTATCTTGTTGTAAGAAGTGATTTGTGGAAGGTGGACTGGAACCAGGACCGGGTACTGGGAGGAATCAGGGCACCACCCGGAAAATAGAGAGTGAACACCGACAACAACTCAGGAGGTGATTAAATGGAGCAGAGGCTGCCTTATGGATAGGTGGAAGACAGGAGTCCAGAGGAGGGTTAATGCCTGAAGCGGCAGTGTCTGGCTCAGTGTGTGCGGTAGCTGGCAGGCGGCTCGGGTGTAGTGAGCTCAGAACGGCAGACAGGTGACGGCTCGACAGGAGGAGACAGCAGTAAAACCTCAGGAAGGCGCGGGCACTCGAGGCAGACAACGTTTGTGGAGCCACAGTAAAGTGGGAGACAAGGACAGCTCTAGGCTGACCCAGAACAGGTTCTGGAAGCAAGATTCAAAGGAATAAGCAGACAGCTGATGGCAAGGAGAAAACATGAGCACAAGTCGGCCAGGTACCGCTCGGGAGAGCTAATGCTCTGACGCTTTCCTTCTGGCTTCTGCCTCCTTAAAATTGCCACTTGATTGGAGTAGATGGGGAGCGTCTGTGCAATTGTCCGCACCGCAAGGTCCACAACACTACCCAGCAAAGAATAACAACCGCATACCTGATATAGTATGCGGTTGTTATAACAGATGTTATTGGTAAGCACAAGGTGAATGCACAACACTTGAAATATCTGGTAACTTTCTTAAATCATGTCATTTATGTAGCTCTTTATTCTGAGTTTTATTTCTTTCAGACTGAAGACAATTATCGGGATGAAAAGCTTGTCTCCTTTGATAAGTAAGTAACTCTAATTTTTATAGTTTTACTCTGGAAGTGCCTTTTATATAAAACTGAGATGTATTGAAATTTAAGGTGTTTTAATAGAAAATGATTAGAGTATACTAAGATATGTGCTTAGATTTTTAACCGAATCATGAAAAATGTTTGATAAACATATCAGTAAAAATTTACTCCACACTTTATTTTCATACACACTCAAAAATATAAACACTTTTGGTTTTGCTCCCATTTTTATGAGATGAACTCAAATATTTAAAACTTTTTCCACATACACAATATCACCATTTCCCTCAAATATTGTTCACCAACCAGTCTAAATCTGTGATAGTTAGCACTTCTCCTTTGCTGAGATAATCCATCCCACCTCACAGGTGTGCCATAACAAGATGCCGATTAGACACCACGATTAATGCACAGGTGTGCCTTAGACTGCCCACAAAAAAGATGACTCTGAAAGGTGCAGTTTTGTTTTATTGGGGTGGGTTGTGGGGGGGGGGGGGTCTGGGGACTTAGAGAACCAGTCAGCATCTGGTATGACCACTATCTGCCTAACGCAGTGCGACACATCCTCTTCGCATAGAGTTGATGAGGTTGTCATTTTTGGCCTGTGGAGTGTTAGCCCACTCCTCTTCAATGGCTTTGCGAAGTTGCTGGATATTGGCAGTAACTGGTACACGCTGTTGTATACGGCAATCCAGAGCATCCCATGCTCTGGATTGGCCGCCAGCCACTTGGGCCAGCTCCTCCGGGGTGGCCCCCAGCCACTTGGGCCAGGTCCTCTGGGGGAATCCCGAAGCATTCCCAGGCCAGCCGAGAGACATAGTCCCCCCCATAGACATCATATACGTAGACGTGTCGATGTGCGCAGGTTTGCACGTCAACGTCACCCCCATATTGTATGTGGCAGAAAAAAGTTAAGTTCTGTTGCAGTGAACGTGGATCAGAAAAGATGCCTCATTCCTGTGCTGCATGGAAATATATTCTGGCTGATTCACTACTTGTATATGCCTTCTATTAACTAAGGCTGCACCATGCTGCAAAACTGGACGCACCTTTAGTCTGAAGAGTAGCAACACTAGGAAAAAGCTGTGCAAGACTATTCTTTTTGAAGGTTTTTAGCTTGCATATAGTACAGACTATTGTATTTAGACATAGATGTGTGTGTATATATATATATATATATATATATATATATATATATATATATATATATGCCAGAAGCTGGTTGAATATGCTTATTATTATTATTAATTATAATTTGGTATTATAATTTAAGTAATAAATCATTCAACTCAAAATTCCGCTATAACAAAATTATAGTTCAAGTGGTGGTGATGTTAGCTATAAGCTTGTAAGGATTTATACTACTAATGCATTACTTAATTAGCTGTTATGAATTCATTTATGCTGGAATAAATGATCTGGTCGGACTTTTACCTGACGAGGTTTATCCGGCAGGCTGTGAGAACGCCGATGTAACTGCAATTAGAGTTTAAATCCTTATTCTTTATCACCATCCGATGATATTGTCTCTGTATTAATATCAGATGTTAACTCCAAGGGAGGTTAGCTCTGAATTCTGAACAACCATACAACTGTGAATTAGATTGAACACAAAACAATTTCTATTCCGCAGTGGTGGTTTTATTGAACCAAAAGCAATTCCCTGTTAAAGTAATTCTCTGATTCACAACCCTGGGAAATCTTACTCCCTACTAAAACTACACATGCAAAATATAGGTGGAAATAAAAGAACAAAACAAAAATAAACAATGGATTAAAAATGAGCGATTAGCAAATCTTAGTTCAACTCACAGTTGTTTAACACCACTTTCGAGACATCGGCATTTGACGTAGCAGCATTGACAGACAGAACAGCTTCGGGAATCCCACTGGACGCTTTGATGTCTTGCAAAAGCTAGTTCAGCTAAGCTCCCTACAGTTCAGTCGTACGCCACCCTCCCAAGATGGCTGCTACGATGACGTATAGTCTACCAATTCACGTGATGCGTGAGGGGAGGTCCTAATGACGTAACCACGCTTATGCTGATGGGAGCTTCGAGAGGGCGCGGCTAACTGGGAGTTTAAGCAAAGACCGCAAAATGAGCTCGGACAAAAAGATTAAATTCACTGATAAGGAGAAGCGAAAAGAGAGGGGGGAAAAGCATGGAAGACGATGGAAAAGAACGACACGGCAGGGTTATTGATAAACCACAAATTAACACAGCAAGATCAATTGTAAAATGCATGCACATACAAAGAAAATATTTAGCAAAATAATTCCAACTTCGTCGTGGAATAAAAAGCAATAACCTACACCTACAAAGTTCCTACACCTGCCCAGGCACTTCTAAATACCCTATAAGTAAAAGGGGAGAACCCCGTTACTTGATCCCGGAATGAAGTCCCGGCTTCGGTGTCCGTGAGCGCTCGGAATAACGCGGCGTCCTGAATGCACCGGAGCGGGCAGCAGCAGGGACAGGCAGGAAGGCTCTTTCGTCTCTTCCTCCGGGCTCACGGTAGCTTTGCTCGGCCCAGCAAAAGCGTAGTCCTCTTTCGATCACTGGGAGATAAGGTGGCTTCCAGTATTTGATCAGAGGGAATTAAAAGTACCTTTTTAGAGTTGACCTCCTGCTATAATTAATGCAGGTAAAAGTTTGCTTCGAAAAATCTCGGTCCAGCGAGAAACTCGAGCACGTGGCGCGTGGGTAATTAATCCATGGAGTACAGCTGTGTGTCTTCTCAGGTTGCCGGTGTGCCAGAGAAAGAAGGCAGATTTTTGTGCGTGAACGAGTTTTATCAACTTTGCCTAGCAACGTTATCTCTACGCTCCTTTGTTAGGGCGGCAGCCATTTTGGGCCGCACTGCATGATGGGAGTTGGTGGCCATTTTGACCACATTGCATCATGGGTAATGCGGTCCGTCACGTCCCGAATTAATGCCGTTTTTGTCACGTCCCGTAATGGCATAACATACCCCTCTTTAGCTTTGAAGAGTGGGATGCTGGTCACAGTCTTTAAAGCTACAACCAAGTCCATTCTGGCGTGACGAAAATCCGTTGTGCATGAGTGGAACAACCTAATAGTCTTTCTAGTAGTCCTTTGGGATTCATGCAGTTCAGTTCATCATCCGAGAGGAAGAAAAAAACAAAGCATTCATTGTGCCTGGGTCAGTGACCTAGCCTGGGCAGGACTAAGCTATAGCTAGTACTTTCTATTGGCTAATAAGGCAAACAATAAATGAAAAAAAAAGAAATGCAGAACTTCACAATCACCATTGTCGATTAACTTTGAACCAAGGAAAGGAGAGAGGGGAAAGGAAAGAGACAGCGGTTCGTAGTCTAATCAGCTTGTGGCCTTTGGGGAGCTGGTGCTACGAACCTGGGAGCGACAAAGGTGAGGGCGTCAATCCTGGTTTGCAATTGTTTGATCTGCATGTATGCTGCATACGCCATTGCAGTAGTGATGGCCCATCCAAATACAAGGAGAACCATAATAATGGTCATAATGTGAGTGTCGGTCGACTCTGTAGCTCTGGGGAAGCGAAGCAGAGGGACCGAGCTCAACTCTGATGGGGTGAGACTGAATTTAATCAGCTGGGTGCCTGCAAGTAAAAGCTGTCTTTCATTGCCGACATCAATTCTGAAATTGTATCCCTTAAAAATATCTATTATTTCAATCTCTGAGTCATATTTGTCAACGTCAAGGTGATGCCGAACCATGTTTCCAATGTGGACTACAGCACCTTGACGTGGGGAACAGAAAATGGTTTGGTTGGGCAGTTTTAGTCTAGTAACTGTGTCATGCTGGCTCGTAAGCACCCCAGGGCTTCTGCCTCTGGGGTGCTAACGAGCCAGCGGTTACCTGCCCGCTCAATTTTGGTTTCCACACCTGCATCTTTAAGGGTCATTTTGGCCTGACAGTTTTGTTCAGGGGATTCATTCCTTAGACCACACAGGTAATTGGTAACGTCTCTGATAAATGGGTTGCTTGGGCATACCCAGTGGATGTCCTTGGTTTTAGTACACAAATCCAGATTAGGGACTAAATAAAGTTTGGGGTCAGCATTATGATAGGCCAACATTGAGGGGGTTTGTAGGTGTACGTGGGTCTCACCTTGCCAAAAGCCGACATTCAATACTGATTTAAGCCTATACACGTTAGCTCTTTCAATGATGGGAAGGTTTAGCATAAATCCTATCTCCAAGTTGTCGGGATTTACAAATATTGGAATTGCACTCCCTAGGCTGTACGCCAGGTGTGTTTTGTGGTGGTTGCAGTGTTTCACTAGAGGCAGAGTTGAGAACCTTTTCAACCCAAACTACTGGTACAAGGTACGGAGGAATAAGTCCTTCAGCAAGGCTATTTATGGATGACCTAACCTCTCGAGTGAGGTCCTGCATTAAGTTTCTAACCACCGGAGTATACCTCATGTCATTCTTTGCCACTTCTGTGAGCGTTTCCAAAGCATGCATGGTGTTAGTGCTGAGTGTGAAATTATAGACGTGAAGTTATGTATTGACATTTGTTTTATTAGTGCATGTTTAAAATGTCCTGATTGAACATGCACTTGTCCTATTTAATGCTATGCATTGTTCTCTTCGGCGGGGGCGGAGTTAGGCTCTGTTCCCTGTGAGGAGAGTTTGGTGGACGGTTTAGTTTGGTTCGCATGAACCCATGTGTACTCTGGACTTTGCACGCGGGCTTCTAGGTTCTTTCAAGGCCACGCGAAAGTCGTTCGGAGACGGTCTTTTAAGTCAGTGACGCACTGGTGTGCTGTGTAGACGGTTGTCACACTGACGTCTTCAGGCTGGTAGATGAGATTCAGGGGAAGTGTCATTTGTCTTCCTGTCATCATCTGGAAAAGTGTCACCCCTGTGGAGCATGGTGAGGTAGAGCGGATTAGCAATAGGACCAGGGGAAGCTTTATGTCCCGGTCCCTGCCATGGCTGCTGGCATGTTCCTTTGACATGCTGACCACGGTGCAGTTCATTCGCTCCACCTGTCCCGATGACTGTGGGCGGTAGGGGATGTGGAATTTAACTTCCACACCCAACATGTCGAAAAGCTCGGTCATAATGTTTGACGTGTAATGCATTCCTCTGTCCGAGTCGATGGACAGGGGAAGGCCCCACCGGCTGAAAACGTGGTTTAGCAGCAGGGCTGCTGTGGTGACAGCGGGGGCATTCGGTGCCAGCAAACATTTGACCCATTCTGTGAAACTGCCTGTTATTGTCAAAAGATATTTGTTACCTCTTGACGGTTCAGGGACTGGACCATTCCAGTCAGTCTGCGAATGAGACCACAGAAATGTAACCCCCCCTTCGCTTAAGCAGGGCTCGGTCTAGTGGTCGTGTGGGTTGTAACTGGCTGCAGGTTAAGCAGCCTTGTACATACTCCTGGGTGTCCTGGGCCGTTGAAGGCTGGTGCGCCACCTGTAGAAGAGTTTTCAGATTAGCTTTGCAGCTTCTGTGTTCTCCTTCTGGTGAGTCATGGACGTTTGTCAATGTGATCCCAAGTTCGTTTGAATCTTTGGGAGGAAACTCATAAAACAGCTCCTTAAGTGCTGTTTCCTCTGTTTCAGTGGTCAGTGCATCAGCTTTTTCCAGCTGTTGCATAATTTCTGTTTTGAAGCCAGGGCAGGGCTCAGTGGGTGAGTCCCAGTTCTCTGGTTGATTTGGTGCTGGTTCTGTTGGGTTGGTTGCTATCGCATACACCCACAGGTTTCCTTCAGCTTCAAGCGTTGCACTACAAATGGATCCAGCAGGCAGAGCTTCATGTCGCCTGATTTGGATCATGTTGGAAGGAAAAGTAAACACGGTGTCTGGAGAGTCCTGTCTGCCGGTCAAGGATAAGGGCAGGTCTCCAATGACGGGAATGCTCAGCTCAAAGTCGTGGAAAGAGCTTTCAATGAGCACCCCAAGAGGTTTCTTCGCCACCACTTGGATCGGCATGTGGGTTGGATTCTCCACTAACAGGTAAGCTGAGCGGTTGTTCAGCTCAAGCAGGGGTGTGCCCCGGATGACCAGGTTGGATTCCTGGAAATAAGAAAGGGGTTGAAAGAAAACCTGTGTGCTCTGTATTTGTTGTCCTTTCAGGATGGCTAATCTGATAGGTACACCTGCAGTCTGTGGTGGTATTAGCATGTTGGTTTCGCTAGCCACCTGGCAAGCCTGTGGGATGGTTTGCCCTGATCGCATGACTTCAGGAGTACTCAGGAAGGAACTTGGGGTCACGTGAGGCTGAGCCCACAGGACCTGGTTAAAAGTGTCCAGCTGTGCACCTAGCCGTACCAGAAAATCAGCACCAACAAACACTGGAGGATGTAAATTCTCCACAATGCTGAAAGGATGAGAGAGCTGTCTTGTGCCAATCTGTGCATAAAGTATGCACACCCCCGTTGCTTTCAGAAGCCGGTGAGGCCAGTCTGCTGAGAGCAAGTAGTGGCTGTGTTTTGTTTCAGCCAGATGGGGCTTTTCACGGCACAGAGAGCTGTATAGATCTCTGCTGATCTCAGATTTCTCTGACCAAAGAGCCAGCAGCACGTCTGGCAAGATTGTGCTTTCCAGGTGCACACCTTCGGCCACTCTGGGGTTATAGGGTTCAACTCCAGAGTGTTTAAGTGAGCAGAGGAAGGATGTGTGGCTGCAGAGAGAAGTTCTCTGATCGCTGAGAAGCAGTGGTGTGTCAGAGGATTTGGAAATCGGCTCTGTTGAAGGCAGAAATGGTGCTAAAAGTTCTTTGGGCTCTTCGGAGCATGTCACCTGGTTGATAGGGATGGACGGTCCACTTCCAGAAGTAAGAGGCTTGGGAGTCCCCACTTGGGCCCAAAGATGACCATGATGGCAGTCAATGAGTGGGGCTAATCTGTTCAACAGATCCTGACCCACAAGAAAAGGTTCTGTGTCCAGAGTACAAATGTAGATGGGGTGAACAAGGGTCATGTCACGGAAAGTGATGTCTAACCATGCCCATTTGGTGATGCATGACTGATCCTGAGTGTAGCTGGTGATGCCCACGTTACAAGTCTCCACCTGGAACGGTTTCCCAAGAGACACCATAACTCTGGTCACCTCATCAAACAAATCTGAGCACATTAGACTGATCTCGGAACCTGTGTCTAAAAGAGCATTTGCATTTACACATCCTCCAATAACTGTCGAGCAGTATAAGCGATGCGCATTTTCATGATGGTTTAGCTCACCTAAAAACCTTAGGAAAGGGGTTTTCTGATCACCTGCTGATGGGATTTTAGAAGGTTGTTGGTGAATTTTCGGTTGGTTCCCCCCCTTAATCAGATAAACTCTGTTAGAAGGGGGAGCCTGGTCCACGCCTAGTCATGCTGACGGGGGTTTTGGGCCTGGCTTTCCAGGAGGGTCGGCAGGATTGGATGATGGCTGGGACGGCTGTGCCGCGATCTAATGCACTGTTTCGGCTAGCAACCTGCGAAAAGTCTCCTTTCTCATTGACTCTTCTATGCGCAGGTTCCAGCCTTTGTTGTCATGTGTGCTTTTCGGCTTTTCCAGCCTGTCAGTTTGCTTACCGTATCGAGCTGGATCCGGCCTGTGCCATTTTTGAAACCTCTCAACTTCCATGCTGCCATGCTGACCTCTCCTATCATGAGAAGCTTTCTTCTGCTGCGGCTCAAAACCATGTTGCTTATTAGGGCCAAATCTAGTTTTAGGTTTGAAGGGAGGCATCTCATGTCCCTCCAGACCTAAACTCTTTTCTGGTTCGGTCTGAATCTGTAGAACCCTGTTATCACTGTCGGCTCCTTTGTTGGGCCGGACACGTGTTTCCCATGCCACCTGCGCTTATTTCCTGATTTCCTGCATGGTAAGTTTCTTGGTTCTACAATGCATGGTAACCTCATAACGCACGCTTTCATGAAGGTTGTGGAGGAACAAAGATTTGAAAGTGTGGTCTTCCTCCAAGCCGGGAGCATTTCGTCCCTGAAAGTAAGCAGCCCGCAGGCGACGGTAGTACAGTTCTCTTTTGCTGAATTGCAAAAACTCCAAGAGTCGCAGAAGCTGGGTCTGTGAACACAGAATATTCTTCTCTTAAAGCCTGAAAAAGAGCTGAATAACGGTCAAGTGTAGCTGGAGGGAGGCTCTCTATGAAAACATGGACACTTCTGGACGTGGTTTTCCAGATAAGCCTCAACTTTTCTTGAGCAGAGGAGTTATATAAGTCTAGCAGACAGCGCTCTACCTCTGAGATAGTCATCAATGGTGGATTCTGGATTGCTAGGATCAAAACGCTCTATGTCTCGGGCCAGGGACTCAAGTTGACACATCCGCAGTCCCTGTGCAGGGATCGGGGCTGGTCCATCTGAGTCCTCTCCTGACGACTCCTGCCTGCGGTAAGCATGATGGAAAGGGGCTCCAGTTCTGACCTCCTACCTGGCATCCGCAGCCGTTCGTGGGACGCCGGGGGACCCTCCCTGTCATGAACTCTTGTCTGTGGACGCAGTTCAGAGGAGTGGGGTTCACCTGTGTTTCAGGAAAGGTGCTCCCGTCGCCCTGGTGGGGGGAAAAGTGGGAAGCAGGTGTTGTTCCATGATTTACATCATGTGGATCAGTCCTGATTGCCACCGAAAGTTGTTTCTTTCCGTATCACACTGCTATATCTGTCCTGACCTTCGCTTACCCTTCGCTCAGAAGGTGTCTGGGGGCCCAGTTCATCCAATGTCCTCCAGGTGTGATCCCCATGTTTTCCTTTGGGGTTCTCACACTCAGATCCTTCTGTCTGCAAGCTAATGAGATCCTCCTCTCGCTCCTCTTTGAGATGACAGCTGCCCTGAACACTTCTCTGTTCTGGCTCCCCAACTCTTTCCTCAGCTGCGATCCACATCTCAACCTCTCTGTTACGCAGATCAGTCTCTAGCGTTAACCTTCGGTGGTATAACGCAGATAATTCACCCAAAACATCTGCTACCAATCTATGTTTAGGCTTGCTTTGGACCTCCTCTACCAATTCCTGAATTTTTCTCTCACAGTCCTCTATACTAAACTGATTCAAGCGGTCTTGGTCCTCCGGTGTCATTTTAAGCAGTGAGCTAATGACACCCTGAGCCTCCATTCCAATGGAGCATTCTGGACCTTCAGCTCCTTTGACTGAAGAACCTCTACTATCCATTCTTTGTCAGCTATGGATAGCAACACAACAACTGTAGCTCAGCACTACACAACAACAAGTAACAACACTGTAGTTTAGCTCAGCGTTAAACGACAGACAACAAATAACAACGCTGTATTCTAGCTTAGCACTAAGCAACAACGCATACACTTTAGTTTAGCTCAGCGCTAAACGACTGCTAACAACAACTGTTAAGTGGCTTCACTTTAACTGTCAACAGCAAACACGCACTATGACTGACACTTTACTGCAGGAAGTGGGTTCAAATACGTGCGTTTAATTAGGCTGCGCAGGGGAAAATCAATCCTGCGACTTACAACTCCTATGTTTTAGGAACGGTTAATATGCTTGTTTAATTTTGAGAATATTAACTGTGAGTGACATAGACCACTAACCTTTCGGCCAGTAATTAAGTGATAAGCCGTGGCTTTGTTTGTGGTGTGAGTTATTTAAGAACAGGTGCTCTACACATGTGTGGAAAATAGCAAAGTGTTTGGAACTTCAGAGGAGGCAAAGAATGGCAGTTAAAACCGCTAAATTGCAACCTTAGTTTCAAAATCACAGCTCAATTTTGACCACTTATGATGAGCAAAAGGGGGAAGAGGGAGGAAAGAAAAGAAAAAAAAATTACCAAAGGAATAAAAAAAATATGATAGATATGATAATAAGTTGAAAAAATTAATAAAATAAAATTAAAAATGTCAAAAGGGCGTAACCATAAGGCAAGTTTAAAGAAACTGACTTTCAAAACGGTCCCTCTGGGACACTGAGCGATCTAAGCTGTCTTTAAAACCGTGACTGCAACTACCTATCCTGGCCACCAGATGGAGGCAGGGTGCCCTTCACTTTGGGAAGACTGAGCTGTAATTACACACAATGTCCAGCAGATGGGGAATTGTGTCCCTTAGTGATGGGTCGATGAGGCGTCATGAAACGTTTCGACACGTTGCCAAACTGTATTGATACTGCACCGATACTGTGTCACTGAATACTGACACCTGCTGGACCTTAAAAATCCCTACAGGCAACCTGGTTGACAGAGTTAACTGACACTGATTTGATGACCAAGTATACACAATACAATTTAAATCATTGTATGTTGCATTGTATTATTTTATATTTTCATTTGAATTAAACATATATTTGATTTTTTTTAGATACAGTCAATAAATAATGTGAAGGAGGATGCTTGTGGACTGGCTTTTTTATTTTTTACAAATGGTTGATTGGGCGCTGTGTTTAGTTACCTGACTGATATCATCTGTTCTGAAATCGGACATGCTGAGTATGACAAAGGGAGGAAGAACTACTCAGAGTAGCAGCTTTCTACTCAGTGTAGATCAGCCGTTTTTTCTGAAACAACGCTCAGAACAAAGACGCACACAGCACAACCCGCCCATCCATAAAGGCGTCTGCCCAACCCATCCATCAGTGGTGCGCTCCAATCAGCACCTTGCGCTCACAGAGCGAGACTGTGGTACAACACCATCACACCAGAGTTGCAAAATGGTTAAAAATTAACCGTTATTTTGTTTACAGTTCAGCTTGGATTTTTTTACTGCGCAGCATAGCTTTGCTGTGCGCGCTGCTGTGCGCTAATGCACAAGCGTGCAGCTTAGAGGGAACAGAAACAGTTTGGCGCGTCAGTCAGTTCGAAACAGGTGCTGTATTGGTCACGTGACTTTTCCGTAGTAATACACACATCGACACGGGTTTCGCTCTATGAGACCGACACATGCGCCGACGCATCGGTGTTGCACTAGTGTCCCTCTTTCAAACAATTATGCTGCAATTACATACAGTGTCCACCAGATTGAGGCAAGGTCTCTCTTTTCAAAGCAGAACACAACGCAGACAATGATCAGTAGCAGACGCTGGCTGTGCTGTCTGTTTCAATATAGCTGACTTCCAGTCCAGAAATCAATATTCAAACCTCAGGTTAACAGCCTCAAACTACCACAAACACGTAGTGATAGTTCCTTAATCAATTGACTGAATAGCAAGGTGAGCAGTCAAAATGTTATATACACATATATATACACACACACACACATATATATATATATATATATATATATATATATATATATATATATATATATATATATATATATATATATTAGTGCTGTCAGTTAAACGCGTTATTAACGCCGTTAACGCAAACCCATTTTAACGCCGACAATTTTTTTGTCGCCGTTAACGCGCGTCGCGTCAAAACACACACCGTTCCCTAATGTTTTTCCCCCGCCGCGCTCTCCGTACTGTGTTTCTTTTACCCTCGGCGCTTTCCGTAGTTTCAAGAGTGCTAGAAAACTGTAGCAAAACACACCCGCCCCGAAGGGTTTCTTTTACCCTCGGACACATGCGACTTTGGGCTTCTTTTTTCTAAAAGCGCTTCTAAATTTCATAAGTCACGGGTTGCGGTTTTTTTGGGCACGTTTCTGAAAGTGAAATCGCTTATTTGGGCTCTAAAATAAGTGACGAAATAGGGGTTATTATGAGGCCTGCCTGCACTGCCCACACTTTGTATCCAGCTGAACTATCCCTCCGCCATAGGAGCCAACGGTAGTAAAGGCAGACAGAGCAACTCTGCACGTATTTTCTGCAGTTTACGGTGCAATAACCGGTGATAACTGCTGAAAGTAGATTACATGGTGCAGATCACCATTTTATCAGACATTGGTTCTGAAGATGAGCTTTTACACGTTGATAAAATTGCAGAAACCCAACCCATAAACCGTACTTTAATGCTTATTAATTTGTTTTCTCTGTATTTGACAAACTAAGGCTGAATCACGTTGCCAAACGAAGGACCTGGAGTTACTAAACAGTTGCTAAACAGTCTCATTCAAGGGTATTAAGTTCCTGGCCCAGTTGCAAGCAAAGTGTAAGACTGGAATGACCTGAAAATTTAAAACCTTTTTCCAGGCTTAAACTGTATAAATATGGATATAAACAGCAAGCAAAAATATTGTTGTTGGTGTGAAAGCTCCGAATTAGATGTGTGTGAGAGAGAGAGTGAAGAAATGAACAAAACTTATGACTATTGAAATGTACAATTTTTAATAATTTATATGTTTATGCATAATACCATGTCTAGCTTTGTTTAAGAGGCAAAAAAATATATTGGCATGAAAACAGGTATTTATTTACACATTTGTTTACACATGGTGTAAACATCAGGGCGTCATGATTAGTCATTTAGCCATTATAGTCCAGAGTTTAACATTTGGCACCAGGATGTTTTCATTACAATTCTGAAAAGTGCTTGAAAAATAACATAAAAATATGTTTTGTACAAGCATGTATTTTATTAGTGTCATTTATTGCAAAATTGCACATTAAAATGCCCAAACAGGCTATTACACTTTCAGAAATAAAAGGATAAAATATGCGATTAATTGCAATTAATCTCGAGTTAACTATCGACATTATGCGATTAATCGCGGTTAAAATTTTTAATCGTTTGACAGCACTAATATATATATATATATATATATATATATATATAGATATAGATAGATAGATAGATAGATAGATAGATATATATATATATATATATATATATATATAGATAGATAGATAGATAGATAGATAGATAGATAGATAGATAGATAGATATATATATATATATATATATATATATATATATATATATATATATATATATATATATATAGATAGATAGATAGATAGATAGATAGATAGATATATAGATAGATATATATATATATATATATATATATATATAGAGAGAGAGAGAGAGAGAATCACACAGCTATTTATTTGGCTTATTATATATACTTATATACATGTTTGTGTGTGTATATATGTATGTGTGTATATATGTATATGTATGTGTGTATATATATATATGTGTGTGTGTATATATGTATGTGTGTGTATATGTCTTCATTACTTCATAAAACCGTGTGACATGTGAACCATTAGGAACAGACTTTTTGGGGGAGTATTAAAGAGGTAAAATTACTAATATGAGGAAAAAAGACCTAGGACAATAAAGTAAAAAAAAAAAAAGAAAGAAAAAACACAAAAGTGGTAATGTTATGAGAAAAACGTCATATTATGAGAAATAAGAGGGAACATTTCCAGAATAGTCACAATTTGCAGAATTATTTCACTCCTTGAGTAATAGGGCCAGGTTAGATTTTTTAAATTATATTTATTCTTTACGAGAATAAAATCAGGAGAATGAAGCTAAAGGGATACGAAAATAAACTTGTAATATTACAAAAATTAAAATATTACAAATACAAAGTATGTTCTGAGATTAAAGTCACTCTGATAGTGTTTAAGTGACAGATTTGCCACATTTAACATGGCTGATGCATCTTTGCAGAGGCTGAACCCGCCCAACGATGCGTCTACGTATATGATGTCTATGGTCCCTCCAGCATGTCCTGGGTCTTCCCCTGGGCCTCCTCCCGGATATATATATATATATATATATATATATATATATATATAAATAAAATCCTGGGTCTTTCTGCTTGGAGTTTGCATGTGCTCCCTGTGCATGAGTGGGTTCTCTCTGGGTACTCTAGCTTCCTCCCACAGTCCAAAAACATGACTGTCAGGTTAATTGGTCTCTCTAAAATTGTCCTTAGGTGTGAGTGTGTGTGTCAATGGTTGTTTGTCAGGTCTGTTTCTCTGTTGCCCTGTGACACACTAGCGACCTGTCCGGTGTGTACCCTGCCTCTCGCCCATTGAACGCTGGAGATAGGCACCAGCACCCTTCGCGACCCCATGAGGGATAAGCGAGTCAGAAAATGGATGGATATATATAATGGGGCTCTCCAGTTTTACTGACGCACTAACTTTGTTATTCCATAACAGCAACATTTTTTTCCACCACGTTAATCGTGCATTAAAACACGCACACACACAGCAATATATATAAATGGCTTGTATTGCTTTATCAAGTCCGACGACCCCAAAGCACTTTACACTGGTCAGTTATTCACGCATTCACACATACATTCACACCCTGATGGTGGTGAGCTACATTGTAGCCACAGCTGCCCTCAAGCAGACTGACAGAAGCGAGACTCCACAATACCATGCATTTGTGCTAAATCTCATTGCACAAAATGTAAATAATTTAACTGCATTAAAATTAGAACTCCCTGAAAGATGTACATGTCTCTCGGTTCTTCCTTAGCAGGACCCCTATTCTGACATGAAACGGCTCATAAAATGCTATACAGCTCATAAAAAAATCCAAGATTTTTATCTTTTTCATGTAAGCGGTGTAAATCAGTAGGATTTAAACTAAGTCATCTAAAATAAATTATTGCTGTAGTTTGATTATTTTAGTAAGCCATGTAACTTGTTGTAATCTCAGGTTTTGGACAGGAGTCATACTGGTGTAGCAGGCAGTGTACGTGTGATATTGTATGCAGAGGTCCAGTGAACGCTCAGACACATGACAAATTAGGGGGAACATTGGGCCTAGTCAAAATTCCAACCTCAATCCAATTCAAAATCTGTTGAAGAGTTCTCTTTACAAGTGAAAACCATATAACGTGAAGGAGCTGGAGCAGTTTATCTGAGAGCACTTCCCAAAGTGTTGTGTGCGCAGGGGTTCCGCGAACTGCCGCTAGGCGGTGTGCTAGATTGAAAATGTAATGGCGGTCTGATAATTACACAATTACAGTGTTTTTTCCCCACACAATAAAGATGTGTAATTAAACATTTCCTTTGTAAAATTTAAAATCAAAAACTGGAAATAAATAACAATTTATCCACACGAAAACATTTTTATTAAGAAGAAGTCTTCTTATTTGCTTCATTTTAAAATTAGTATCAAGTTATCTTCCATGAATTGTACTGTATACGCGCACCTAGCTTGTGGCCCCTACTTCATTCATTCTCGCAAATATTTTCAATCGGCTGAAATCAGGCAAACTGTTGGATGAAGGCTGGTTCACATGGCTGGATTTTTAGCCCGATTTTCGCTCCGATCTTCCCCTTCAGAGAGGTGCAGATTATCAGCGTCTCTCTTAGAATAATCTTAAGAGAATATCCTGCCGTGTGTGGTGTGTTAAGAGCGATCCAGTCCGCTCTATGGACCGTCGGGACCGCTCCAACCTCAAATCGGGGACATTCACCTGGTTGGATTGTCTTGCCCCGATATCCTACCGTGTGTGGTGTCCCCCGAAGAGCATGGAGCCTATTTAATGTGGCTCCATGCGAAGAAAGAAAGCGAAGTGATTCCCTGAGAGAACCCCTCCCCCGCGTTGTCTCTGCTTCTTTAACTAACGGCTTTTCTTTTTGTTGTCTTTTCTCCGTTAAAACCAGTCCACAAGCTAGCGCCATTATTCTCCCCCATCATTCATGTTTGTTTACTCTGAACTCACGTTTGATCTTGAGAGGATTTGCAAGATTTTTCGTCTGACATCTGAACGATGTGGTGTGTTGTACTCGCCGTCTGACCAGACACCACACACTATATGAACCAACATGTTTTATCTAGGATTTTTTATCGCTTCGTGTGGTGTCTTTGAGGCTTTGAAAATCTGACTATTTTAAAGTCCTGCCATGTGAACCAGCCTTAAGGTCAAAGTTAGTGATGTAGGAGAAGAGGAACCAAGAGAGCGTGAGGAATTGGAGGCAACAGAGGAGAGAATTGCAACAGAATAGGGAGTAGAAAGCGAGCGTGAATCAGAAAATGTCTATCTCTCTTTTTTAACTTCACGTCGTTAACATCAGTAGAGGGAAAATTTAATTTGGGCCGGAAGTTTTATTTACAAGATTAAATTGTGTCACAGTCTCTGTATCTGTATCGATAGCGCAGCACCTACAAACAGCGCTGCCCATGGTGCTGTGACTCTGAACTGGGGACAAGCACTGATGTGCATCTCATGGCCACACCGCTGCTGCTGGTGGGAAAATTGGTGGAAGATGCAATTTCTTGACTAGGCTCACGCACAGAGCTGTAATACTTTTCATTGGATAATGTGATTCAGATAGGTGTAGTTCATTTTAAAGATGCAGTTTTAGTTCAGATAGGAACAGGGAAACTGGCAACCAGTGGTAGCGGGTGAGGGGAGCTGAAGTGTGTTGCCATCATCGTGTTGAATGTAACCAATGTGAAGCATTGCTGAATGTAACCAATGTGAAACATTCAGGAAATTCAGGAAACTTTTTATTTCTCTAATTAATAACAGCTTCATCAAGCGCTCTGTTAATGTTACTCTATGCTTCTCTACCAAACTGCAATTTTATTTTATTTTTTGTGTTCTTGTCATTTGAGCATGATTAATCATGCCGTCTTTGATATGGCTATAAAAAGCTTGTTGCATTTGTTTAGTTTTTTTTTGTTTTTTTGAAGGTGTGGGGGATTAGGAGTGCTTCAACCCGGTTGGGACACAGACGGGGGTGCACGGCTAGAAAAGTTTGAGAACCGCAGGCCTAGAAATATGGAAAGATGTGGCGAGTTCATAGAGACTTGCAAAATGACTTGCAACTGTATTTGCTGCAATATGTGCCTCTACAAAGTACTGACTTTCCATTTTAATTCCTGGATTTGTGGTATTAAAACTAAACAATGCTAAGTGGGGGTAATACCTTTGCAAGGCACTGTATAAATAAAAGTAATTAGGTTACGAGTTGTTAGCTGAAAGTCATCACTGTTTTTTCTTCAGTGTATGTGTGTGTATGTATGTATGTATGTATGTATGTATGTATATATATACTCATATACACACACAAAAATTTCAGGCCCCTCCCATCCCAACAAGATGGGTCAAAAAATTATTTTTTTAAATTTTCTGTTTTAATGCATTAAAGCTGTTGTTTTGAAGATTACCCAGAATAATTTATAACCCATTTATGTGGGTTGTAAATGAATCGATAAATATGGGTTCATAATATATGACAGTGGTTTCTAACAATACAAGATTTCATCATTGCCACACCGTTTTTAATTATATGTTATTAACAACAATACGGCTTTTAGGCCGACTCATACCTGCAATCAACTTTTAACTAGCTATACATCATATAGCAAAAATATCAAGCCGTTAGTATGAAAGGCAGACTTCAGTTACATTAAATTTAGCTCTTTTTAAGCCATTTATTAATAGTATTCATCATACTACTGACTGCAGGTACAGACCAAACAGCAGAGGTTGCTGTTGTCACATTTAGAATGATTTAGAAGGCCTGTATTTTCTGGACCGAAAAAAGTACCTTCACCTATTTTAGAATCACTGCTTTAATGCAGAGGACAAATTTTATTGGAATGTTGGTTGGAATAAAAATAAAGATAATAGTGATGACGGTTACAATTGTTATTTCCACAAACGGTTTTAGTTTTGACGTAATATTTTAAGCTTTTCAACCTGTTTATGCTGATTGTAGCATCAACATGCTAGAGTTAGAGTGGCCCAGCCAGAGCCAATCAGAAATCTGCAAAATGTCAGTGGAAGCATGCAAAAAGCTGGTCAGCAATTATGAGAGTGGTTTAATTGCTATAGTTCCAAAAAGTATTTTCCTTTGACACTTGGAAAAGGTACACTACTAGTCAAAAGTTTGGACTCACCTTCTCATTCAGTGGTTTGCTTTAATTTGTATTATTACCTCTGGGAACTCCTTCAAGACAGTTGAAAAACCATTTCAGATGACTAACCTCTTGAAGATCATTGAGAGAAGGCAACGAGTGACCAAAGCAGTAATCAAAACAATATTTTATAATTTTGAGATTGATACATAGTTCCTGGGTGCGATTTGCTGGGGGGGATGGGGGGGATTTACCCCCCCCCCCCCTCTCTGTTTGTGACGTCCCCCCCTCTGGTCATTGATGTTTTATTTTATCCCTGGGGGGGATACATATTCCTCAACCCCCTCTGGTCTTAATAGGTAATATTGTGGATTTAAAAAAAAAATTATATAAATTAGGCCTGTCAGTTTTAACGCGTTATTAGCGTGTTAACTTTGTTAGATCATAACGCCGACATTTTTTTTGTCGCCATTTATCGAGCGTCCAAACACACACACCGTTCCCTAATGTTTTTGCCTCACCGTGCTCTCCGGACTGTGTTTCTTTTACCCTCTGCGCTTTCCGTAGTTTCAAGAGTGCCAGAGAACTGCAGCAAAACAGACCCGCGCTCACTGTTGCACAGGCTGTTTAATTAATGCGACTCTGGACTTCTTTTTTCTAAAAGCGCTTCTAAATTTCATAAGTCACAGGTTGCGTTTTTTTGGGCACGTTTCTGAAAGTGAAATCGCTTATTTGGGCTCTAAAATAAGTGACGAAATAGGGGTTATTAAGAGACCTGCCTTCACTAGACACTTTGTATCCAGCTGAAATATCCCTCCACCATAGGAGCCGACGGTAGTAAAGGCAGACAGAGCAACTCTGCACGTATTTTCTGCAGTTTACGGTGCAATAACCGGTTATAACTGCTGAAAGTAGATTACTTGGTGATCACCATTTTTTTTTTTTTTTTTTTTTTTTTTTTTTTTTTTTTTTTTTGGGATTTTTTGCGGCTCTAGTGGCTCGCTTTTTTTTTTTTTAAAGTAGGCTGACAGGAAGGGGGGCAGAAGAGGGGGAGAGACATTCGGCAAAGGACCGCGGGTCGGACTCGAACCCGAGTCAACCGCGTCGAGGACTAAGGCCTCTGTATATGGGTCGCGCTACCCGCTGCGCCACATGCGCGCCCCAGATCACCATTTTGAGCGGACATTGGTTCTGAAGATGAGTTTTTAACATGCTGAGAACATTGCAGAAACCCCAACCCATAAACCGTACTTTAATGCTTAATAATTTGTTTTCTCTGTATTTGACAAACTAAGGCTGAATTACGTTGCCAAACGAAGGACCTGGAGTTACTAAACAGTTGCTAAACAGTCTCATTCAGGGTACTAAGCTCCTGCCCAGTTGCAAGCAAAGTGTAAGACTGGAATGACCTGGAAATTTAAAACCTTTTTCCAGGCTTAAACTCTATGTATATGGATATAAACAGCAAGCAAAAATATTCAAAGAAATTATTGTTGGTGTGAAAGCTCAGAATTAGATGTGTGTGTGTGTGTGTGTGAGAGAGAGAGAGAGAGTGAAAAAAATTAACAGAACTTATGACTATTGAAATGTACAATTTTTATTAATTTGTATGTTTTTGCGTAATACCATGTCTATCTTTGTTTAAGAGGCAAAAAAAATATCGGCATGAAAACAGGTATTTATTTACACATTTATTTAAACATTGTGTAAACATAAGGGCGTCATGATTAGTCATATAGCCATTATAGTCCCGACTTTAAAATTTGGCACTAGGATGTTTTCATTTCAATTCTGAAAAGTGCTCGAAAAATAACAAAATAAAAATATTTTTTGTACAAGCATGTATTTTATTAGTGTCATTTATTGCAAAATTGCATATTAAAATGCCCAAATAGGTTATTACACTTTCAGAAATAAAAGGATAAAACATACAATTAATTTGCGATTAACCTCGAGTTAACTATCGAAATTATGTGATTAATCGATTCAAATTAAAATTTGTAATCGTTTGACAGCCCTAATATAAATACATGTCTGGTGTCCTTCACATTTGTTAATTAAAATTTTTGTTGTCCGTTTTTAAAGAGTATTAATATGTTTTCTGCTCGAAGCAGTTAAAGTAAACTAATACCCACTCCCGAGTCCAGACAGTAGATGGCACAAGTTTAAAAACAATAGTCTAACCTACTGGATCTGGCTATTTACCTGAAAGAGCAGCTGCTAGCTAACTAAGTAATGAATGAGAACGTGTGGCAGCATGAACGTCAACAAAGTATTTTGTCATATTTCGGCCTGAAAAATCAACAGAAAAAGGTCAAGAGTAGATGACGGGACAAACAGCCATGGTAATGTTGCAAGGACGAACTTTGGTGGATGATGAAGATTTGCAGGCAGCGTCACAAGACAAGTAGCAGCAGCAGCAGCAGATTTCTCCACCCTCCCGCCCAGTACAGGTTGGAGGCTGTCTCCAGCCAGACGTCTTTCTAAGATGGAAAGCTGTCTGGCGGCAAGCATGCGGGCCATATAACCTTGTTGTTATGTTAATTTATGTTCGTTTATAAAACACTTGAAATGATCCCCCCCCTCTGGTTTTTTTGCAAATCGCACACTGCATAGTTCTATATACTTTTGAGTCAGTTTTGATGTCATCACCATGTATCTGCAATGAAGAAAGTCTTAAAGATAAGAAAAGCTATTGAATGACAAAGATGAGTTCAAACTTTTGACTGGTATACATCATTTTCAACAAACCATTTTCTGTCAAAATGTAAATGAAAACTAATTTTATTTTTAGAATTGATACATCTTTCAAATTTCAATTATCTTTCGAGAGATTGCTGTCTTATTTTCTATCAGAACAAAGTTTTATGAAAATCATTAAAATAAATTTAAATTTAAATATAGCAGGGATGTTTTGTGATTAACTGTGGTTTAAACACCCAAAACTCCCATAAACATATTCCCATAATATTGTTCCTAAAAGGCATGTTTAAAAAGATGAGCAAATTAGATTTTTGTCATTATTTCAGCTTTACATATTCTGTGTGTTTGTAAAGTCAAGAGGACCTTGGTCCAATTACCACCCAGACAGAAGAAGTGGCCATTACAGAGGAGGATCTGGAGCTTATCAAGGAGAGAGAAACCAACATTAGACAGCTTGAGGTAAGCGCTTGCTTACTCTGCTGTTTTGGATATAATGTATATCTGAACCTACTAGAAGACCTGCAGAATATCACCAGTTTTGGTTAAAGTCTGTCATCTCGTCAGTGGGCTGCGAACAACTTCCAAATGTGAGCCTTTGCTGTTTTTCAGTCTGACATCATGGATGTAAACCAGATCTTTAAGGACCTGGCAGTCATGATTCATGACCAGGGAGAGATGATCGGTGAGTAACAGCGGCAGTCATGTGGTTAGTCTTGCTCTCTCTCCAAATTCCAAATTCTTGATCTTAAAAATGACGTGGGCTACATTGATAACTGGCAAACTTTCTGGGGAAAACCTGGTCTGAGCCGGAGAGACGGCATCCCAGAGACCATCCCACTTTGGATGGTGCATCTCTTCTTTCTAGGAATCTGGCCGGATTTATTAGTTTTCCTAAATGCTGACAACCCAGGGTCCAGACCAGGAAGCAGAGCCGTAGTTTAACACAATTCTCTGCAGCTTCTCTACTGTTATCCACCCATTACCCTATTGAGACGGTGTCTTTCCCACGGCTAAAACTTAACAGATAAAAAAACTGATCTAAAAGGAACAAATCATAAAAATCTGATAAAAATCAATACGGCTCACCTTGAACCAAAAAATAAAACTATTTAATGTGGTCTATTAAATATAAGGTCTCTCCCTCCAAAAACTTTAGTTAATGAATTGATTTCTGATAAATAGATTGATTTATTTTGTCTCACAGAAACCTGGCTACAAGAGGACTACATTAGTATAAATGAGTCAACTCCCTCCAATTATTCAAATTTCCACATTCCCAGATCTGTGGGAAGAGGAGGAAGAGTGGCAACCATCTTTCAGTCTGATTTATTAATTAGTCCCAGGCCAACTAATAACTACAGTTCTTTTGAACATTTAACCCTCAGTTTCCCTCATCCAAATTGCAAAGCAATAAAACCTCTTCTGTTTGTTGTTTTGTATCGTCCACCGGGCCCTTACACTCAGTTTTTGGATGAGTTGTCAGATTTCTTATCTGATTTGGTGATAAACACTGACAAGGTTATTATAGTGGGGGATTTCAACATTCATGTTGACACAGAATGTGATAACCTTAGTGTAGCCTTTAAAACTATCCTAGATTCAATTGGTTTTGCTCAAAATGTGCATAAACCGATGCACTCTTGGCTCCATACTTTAGACCTTGTGCTGACATATGGCATTGATTGTGAAGAATTAACAGTATTTCCTCACAACCCTGTCCTATCTGATCATTTTTTAATAACATTTGAGTTTAATCTAACTGAGTACTCCACCTCCAAAAGAGGGTTCCATTATAGTAGATCTTTATCGGATAACACTGTATCAAACTTTAAAGAGTCTGTCCCCCTTTTAATATCTTCAGTATTGCAGAAAGACCCTGCAGATAGCAGCAATGTTGTTGCTTCCCATTCACAAATAGATGTCTTTGTTAATGGTGTGACTTCGTCATTGCGTTCTGCATTAGACAATATAGCTCCCTTGAAAAAGAAGGTGATTATTCACAGGAAGCTGTCTCCCTGGTTTAATTCAGAGCTGTGTTCCTTGAAGCACAATGTTAGGAAATTGGAGAGAAAATGGCGCTCTACACACTGAGAGGAATCCTACCTAATCTGGAGGGACAGTCTATTGTTGTATAACAAGACCCTTCGCAGAGTTAGAGCAGCATATCTTTCATCATTAATTGAGGAGAACAAAAAATAATCCTAGATTTCTCTTCAGTACAGTTGCCAAACTTACACAGTCACAGCTTCGTTGATCCATCCATTCCCTTAGCTGTTAGCAGTAATGATTTTATAGGATTCTTCGCAAATAAAATTTATGCCATTAAAAATGAAATAATTAGCATCCTCCCAAACATGATTACCTCATCCTCAGTAAGTGAGGCAGCATTGGAGGAATCTTTAGAACCTGCGCAGTGTCTAAACTGTTTAGAAGCAGTAGAGCTTTCTGAATTATCTAAAATTTTAGCTTCATCTAAACCCTCTACCTGTATGTTAGACCCAATCCCAACCAAGTTGTTTAAGGAGGTATTCCCTTTGATCAGTGGTCCTATTTTAGACATGATTAATCTATCCTTGGTAAATGGATATGTATCACAGGCTTTTAAAGTAGCTGTTATTAAACCTTTACTTAAGAAACCATCTCTTGATCAAGATGAGTTGGTAAATTACAGACCTATATCTAATCTTCTTATCTAAAATTCTTGAGAAAGTAGTTGCTAATCAACTTTGTGAACATTTACAAAGTAATGACCTACTTGAGGAGTTTCAGTCAGGCTTCAGAGCTCATCATAGCACCGAAACAGCTCTGGTGAAGGTCACCAATGATATTCTCATGGCCTCAGATAATGGACTATGTCTATACTTGTCCTGTTAGATCTCAGTGCTGCATTTGACACAGTTGATCACAATATTCTCCTACAACGACTTGAGGATACTGTAGGGATTAAGGGGAAAGCATTAGGCTGGTTTAAATCTTATCTGTCGGACAGATTCCAGTTTGTTCATGTTAATAATAAATCTTCCTCAAACTTTAGGGCCACCTGTGGAGTACCACAGGGTTCAGTCCTTGGACCAATTCTCTTTACTATATATGTGCTTCCAATCGGCAAAATTATCAGACAGCATGGGATTAATTTCCACTGTTATGCTGATGACACTCAGCTATATTTATCCATAAATCCTGATGAATCCAATCAGTTACTTCAACTGCAGTCATGTCTTGATGACATCAAAAGCTGGATGACTTTAAATTTCCTGCAAGTTGTAATCTTTGGACCAGAGTCCTCAAAAAATAAAGTTCTTAATCAATCTCTTAATCTGGATGGAATTAACTTGGCCTCTGGTAATAATGTAAAAAAATCTTGGTGTTATTTTCGACCAAGATATGTCATTTAAATCCCATATTAAACAGGTTTCCAGAGTTTCCTTTTTTCCTTCAGAAATATCGCCAAAATTAGAAACATTCTGTCCAGGGGTGATGCTGAAAAACTAGTCCATGCATTTGTTACTTCAAGGCTGGACTATTGTAATTCTGTACTATCAGGAAGTCCACAAAATGCAGTTCAAAGTCTTCAGCTGATCCCAAATGCTGCAGCAAGAGTTCTGATGAAAATCAACAAGATGGATCATATTTCTCCAATTTCAGCTTCCCTTCATTGGCTTCCTGTTAAATCAAGAATCGAATTTAAAATTCTTCTTCTAACATATAAAGCCCTTAATAATCAAGCTCCATCATATATCAGAGCTCTGATTACCCTGTATGTTCCTAACAGAGCACTTCGCTCTCAGACTGCAGGTCTGCTGGTGGTTCCTAGAGTCTCTAAAAGTAGAATGGGAGGCAGATCCTTTAGCTATCAGGCTCCTTTCCTGTGGAACCAACTCCCAGTTTTGGTCCGAGAGGCAGACACCCTGTCTACTTTTAAGACTAATCTTAAAACTTTCCTTTTTGACAGAACTAGAGTTAGAGTGGCTCATGTTACCCTGAGCTACCTCTGTAGTTATGCTACTATAGGCTTAGGCTACTGGAGGACATTAGGGCCTATTTTTCTCACTGTACTGATTTCTACTGTTCTCCCGTCTACTGTTCTCCAGTTTTGCTTTGCATTACATTGACATGACTGTTGTCATTTCAGCTTTTAACGTTTTGCTCTCTCTTTTTTCTTCATAGTAGGTACACCTGGTCTGGCGTTCTGTTAGCTGTGACATCATCCAGGGAAGACAGATTACCCGCTATTACCATCTAATGTAGAACAGATTACTGGATCAATGTGTGCTTCTGTGCTTTTTGTCTGTTTTGTTGTGTCTCTGCTCTGTCTTCTGTAACCCCAAGTCAGTCGAGGCAGATGACCGTTCATACTGAGCCCGGTTCTGCTGGAGGTTTTCCTTTCCATTAATGGGGAGTTTTTCTTTCCGCTGTCGCTTCATGCTTGCTCAGTATGAGGGATAACTGCAAAGCCATGGACAATGCAGACGACTCTTCCTGTAGCTCTACGCTTCTCCAGGAGTGAATGCTGCTTGTCGGGACTTTGATGCAATCAACTAGTTCCCTTATATAGGACATTTTTGACCAATCTGTATAATATGATTGAATTTGACTTTGTAAAGTGCCTTGAGAGGACATGTTTCATTAATTGGCGCTAAATAAATAAAATTGAATTGAATTAAATGTTTACATTTGCACATTTCAGTTTTACATTTGTCTAAAACCTTTGAAACCTTGGAAAGCGGAGTTTGCCTACTGCTTAGCCAATAGCATGTCCAGCTTTGAAATAAAACAGATTTTCTGATAGTAATTTGGTGTCAGAAAATTGTTGCTTTGAATATACCTGCCTACCGACTTCCATATGAACTTGAAAAGAAATGTTTGTAATAATTTTCAGAGGAGCACTTCAGTAAGTTATGAGATTTCTAAAGATTTTTTTTTTACAGTTTCATGAATTTCTAAACATGGTACGATTTGTATAAGTGAAACTGTTTGATATAATATATTAATAGTAGGAGTTGTAATAATTTGTGAAAATATTAACATGATAAATATATATATGTGTTAAATTTGGATTTAAAAAATGTGTGAATACATATTATTATTTTGCGTTATCAATATTTCTATTTAATGTATGCACTACCACTCAAAGGTTTGGGTTTACTTAGAAATGTCTGAACAGAATGGGGCTTTTTACTAAAAATATACAAATATAACTAAATTAATTTAATCAGAAATACACTCTAAACATTGTCAATGTGGTGTTCTGTCTATGATTCAGTGGCCACCATAGTCACCAGATCTCAACCCCAACAAGCTGTTGTGTGAGCAGCTTGACCGTATGGTACTATCAGAAGTGTCAAACAAGCCACGGCAACTTGTGGGAGGTGCTTCAGGAAGCATGGGGTGTAATTTCTTCAGATTACTTTAACAAATTGACAGCTAAAATGCTACAGTGCTATAATTGCTGTAAATGAATGACTCTTTGATGAAAGCAAAGTTTGGACAAAATTATTTCAAGTACAAATCATTATTTCTAACATTATGTCTTGACTATATTTTCTATTAATTTTGTAACAAAGTTTATTAATAAAATTGAGTTTTCTTGGAAAAATATGTAATTTTTTTGGGTGACCCTAAAACCTTTGATGTGATATTAATTTATAATTGTTTTGTTAAAATGACACTGTAGGTTCAGAACTCTCAAGGTCTTTTTTATTTAAATCTTAAATTGAACACGTTTCTGATGTAATTACTTTCCTATGCCTTTTTGTCTGCAGACAGTATAGAGGCCAACGTGGAGAACGCTGAGGTCCATGTAGAACGTGGAGCAGAACAGCTCCAGAGAGCCGTGTACTACCAAGTGAGAAAGTTTTTACCTTATTTCTTGCCACTTTCAGTAATGTCTTTACCAATAATCCCCCTGTCTCTTTTTTTCTCTGTCATAGCAAAAATCCAGGAAGAAGATGTGTATTCTTGCCATAATTTGTTCCATTGTAATCATCATTCTTGCTGTTATTATCTGGTGGGCTTCCAAATGAGCTGATTTCTTCCAATTAGTGTTCCAGTACTCTATTTAACCCCGCAAGACCCCTTTCACCCTGACCTCACTGACCAGAACAAGAACAAGAAAAGCTGATCACAGTAAGACTGTCTCCAAAGTTCATCAATATTGAGGGCTTGACAATTTGACCATGTAGTCATTATGAATGATTAAGTCTGTTGATTTTTAAAGTAGATTTAAAAGCTACTTTAACTTTGTAGAGGAGGCCGTGGAGGACTGGGAGATGTTTGGGAGCAATCTGCTATATGAAATTCCTTCATTTCCCTTTACTTACTTTGCTGCGCTAACACTAGCTGTCACTGTATTTCAAATATACAAATATTATAAGGAACAACTTTAATATTGGCAAATTGTCAAGATTTTCTTTTAAGTGTTGTGTTGTTTTGTTTTTTCTGTAGGTTGATATTGTGGCATCTTCTTGTGTAGATGTTGTGAACAGCCGGTTCTCCTGTTGTGAGTGGTAACCCTCATAGTGATGCAGAAGTATGGTTGTCAAGTGGTAGTACATGTTGAAAATGCTAAATAAAACATTATTTGCCTAACTATTGAGCTCAGTACATGAAAGTTGATATAAAATTCTGAAATAGAGGACCAGCCTTTATATATAATAAAGCTTTGATTTTAATGACTGTTTGTACCACATGCCTCATGTTTATATTTCTTGTCTAGCAAGCATACCCCAAGTAAAAATGCTAAGCAATACATGTTTCTTTTCTGTCGTTATGCAATTAAACCTGTTTGATTATGAAGATTATTATTAATTATGATTGGTAATTATAATTTAATAATATACAATACAAAATCAAAGGATAGCTATAACAAATTTCAATTCAAATGGTTGTGATCAAAGGGCTATGAGCCTGTAGTGATTAACACTAACAACTGGCTCATTAATTAGCAGTTATGAACTTATTTATACCGGAAAAGTGTTGTATAACCAGTTGTTGACTGGTTAGACTTGTCCTACAAACGTTGATAACTTTAATTATAATTGCGATTGGAGTTTTAATCCTTACTCCTTTACCACAAACAAATGAAAATGTCTCAGTTGATTCAGTTAACTCAAAACGGAGATAATTTGATAGCTCTTAGAGACCATTCAATTTCTGGACCAAAATAATCACAAACACCTACGATTACCTGTTAGTGCAATTATTCTGCTTAATAAAACACTAGGAAACCCTACTCGCTACTCAATAGAACATGCAAAAGGAACAAATGAAATGAAAGCCGCAAGCGGCGTCAATCGGCCTTCGCAGCCAAGCGTCGCTCTGGCCACCTCTGGCGTTCGCGCATCGTGGCTGCCAGCCAACGCAGAAGCTGTCACGCATTTTCCCCGCCCATCCAACAAGCGATACACACGAACGTGTTCAGCAGTGCTCCCCCTCTACTCACAAAAAATCTGGTGCTGATCGGTCGATGCAGCGAGGAGATACAGCCGTTGGATAATGCATTTGGCCATCAGACCAGACTAAATTGTTCGGCGGGCCAGGACCGGCCCACGGGCCATAAGTTTGAGCCCCTGGTTTAAACATTAGTACACCAATTTAATGAAAGGTATCTTATTCGCTGTTAATCCACCTTTATGTCAAAAGTTAACAAAACCTTTTTAGTTCTTTAAAGTTAATTGTTATTTCATGTGTTTAACAATTTCGTTTCTTGCATTAAGACAGCTTTTATGAATGTTTGACAGTTAAATTAGTGGATAAACACCCAAAAGAAATACTGTAACAGTAACACTTTATCAGTTGGAAATATTGCCAAAGTGTCACTTTAGCAATATTCCTCATGTGGCCTCTGGTAATTAAGTAAAAAATCTTGGTGTTATTTTTGACCAAGACAGGTCATTGAAATCCCATATTAAAAAGGTTACCAGAGTTTCCTTTTTTCACCTTCTACATTAGAAACATTCTGTCCAGGAGCAATGGTGAAAAACTAGTCCATGCATTTGTTACTTCAAGGCTAGACTATTGTAATTCTTTACTACTATCAGAAAGTCCACAAGATGCAGTTTAAAGTCTTCATTTGATCCAAAATGCTGCAGGAGGAGTTCTGATGAAAATCAACCAGAGGGATCATATTTCTCCAATTTTAGCCTTCCTTCACTGGCTTACTGTCAAATCAAAAATAGAATTTAAAATTCTTCTACTAACACATAAAGCCCTTAATAATCAAGCTCCATCATATATCAGAGCTCTGATTACCCCTTATGTTCCTAACAGAGCACTTCGCTCTTAGACTGCAGGTTTGCTGGTGGTTCCTAGAGTCTCTAAAAGCAGAATGGGAGGCAGATCCTTTAGCTGTCAGGCTCCTCTCCTAAACAACTCCTAGTTTTGGTCCATGAGGCAGACACCCTTTCTACTTTTAAGACTAAGCTTGAAACTTTCCTTTTTCACAAAGCTTCTAGTTAGAGTGGCTCATGTTACCCTGAGCTACCTCTATAGTTATAATAATTATTGAACTTTATTGATCTCACAATGGAGAAATTCACTTCTGTATCTAAACCCATCCCCTTGGAGAGCAGTGGGCTGCCACTGTGCGCCGCCTGGGGAGCAATCGGGGGTCAGGGGAATAAGTCAAGTCAGGGATTGTATCCAAAGTATGTTCTCTTGATGTCTGTCAAAGAACTGACAGAATCTGGTGAATGATGTGGTAGAGCTCACGTTCCGACAGGGAAGGCTCGCCATCAATGGATCAGTTTTCATCAACCTTGTTGGACATTAAGGCTGGATTCATCAATTTCAACGTAGTCAAAAGACCTGACCTGTATTAACAAAACAGGTTTTATAGTCCCAATTTTCCAATATGCAATTGCTTTAAGCTCAGAAAAATGATTAAATAATCATTTAAATGTGTTGTACAACAGAAATTCAAATTCTCAGTTGGAATAATAACCAACAGGAGTTAACAACGGTTAACTAGAGTTATTTCCAAAATATAATCTCCATTGTTGCCAAAATGTAATTTTCTTTTTTTTTTTTAGAACTTAAACTTTTATTATTTTTGCAGAGCAATGATACAACCATGCATTAAAGGCACATGACACAAATGTTGACAGTATAAAGTTTTCCATAAAATAAACATCTTAGTCACAATTGTAGGTTCATCTTCATACAACCCAAAAATAAGGATACACTTTAGGAGGGATAGCTAGACATCATATGCCAAGAGACAAACTTGTTGGGTTTATTTACATCAACATTGCTTCAGCTGGTCCCCAGCGCAGGCTAAAAGTGTTTTTTTGAAGTCTTAATGAGTAGGTTATCTTTTCCATTTTATACAATTCCCTTACTTTTTGGACCCATAAGTCATAGGAAGGAGGCTCCAGCTGCATCCACCTTATTGTGATGCATTTCAGGGCAGCTGTAAAAAGGACATTTAACAGATATGCTTTGGCAAAATGTAATTTTCACAAATAAAATGTACAATAAAATGAAATAACATTTTACCAATGAATTCACTTGCATATGGCGAACACATTACTTTTTACAGTATAATGTGTAACCAACAGTTCTTATGAAAACCCTTCTAAAGAGGGTTTTAGATTGTAAATAAAATTACAAATTTATCCCAAAATACCTTTGTATTTGTCAAGTTTTGTTGTGATTTTGATTTTTTTCCCTCAGTAATGCTCCACTTGAAAGAGCCCAGTCAGCAAGGAACAACTCAGAACAAGGATTTCCCCTTTTTTTATGTTTATTATTGAAATTTGTTTTCTTGATTTGATTGGTGAAGGGGTCATACAGTCATTCAGGTTGAAAACCTTGAACACAAGAGTACAGGAGATGTTGCGTTATTTCAAGTTTAAACAAACACAAATCATTAAAATGTAAAAAGGTTAGTTAAATACATTTAACTGAGTGCAACCAAACTAGCAATGCCTTAGCATTAAATCAGCATAAGTGCCAACATACTTTAGGTTTTAGCATTAATCTCATAAATATATCTTGTTTAACATTTAACTTAAGAAGTAGCTAAGATATGCAAATAGTGGAGTGTCAAACAAAAGCACAAGTCCAATAAAGCCATCAGGTTTACTGATCCAAACAATTGGACTGGTTTGAGTCACTAACTTAAACAATAACCTGCATTGTCAAACTTAACATAAACTTCAGACTTCAAACTAGGCAGACTAAGTGAAAATAATTAACTGAAAGCCACTAACATTAGAATAAACTAAGTCAGATGCCAACTGAAACAAACATTTTATATGTGCACATGTGGAGCACATAATTGAGCATAAGTTTATCCTTTCCACCTTCCACAACAACAGGTGAATAATTGAAGAAAGTCAAATCTCCTACCAGTTGCGTTTGACGGTGAACTGAGGGATTTTAGTTTTCTTGGTTTGCTTGTTTCTTTAAGCTTTTGCTCTCAACAAACATTCTTCCTTTGTCCTCCACAGCATGTATTGAACTGATGTTCAAGATGGCCGTTTAACAGGAAGTTCCTCCTCTTGACAGGAAGTCGGTTGGGGTGCTTTTCTGGTTATGTTGCAAAAAATGCAAATGATTGATTGTTCCCTGCAGGCCACTTGAAAATTTGTTTTGTTTTTGGAAGTGCATGAAAGAGGTTTTTGGTGTTTCCGTCGTGCTTTCTGTCAGTTGGCGTGACAGTATTTTTACTGCAGTCACAATTTGCAAGTGTGACTAGTGCCTTAAAATTTTTCATTTCTTTTGCTCCACTTTTTATTTATGCAGTGCTTATCACTATGAATGCACTTGTTAAATTATCAAATAAATGCTTTTTAAACACAAAACATTCTTTCAAAAACTGAAAATGTGCAAAAACCGAAACAATGAGTTAGCTTATCGGCTAGGAGCAGTTCCAACACATTCAACGAGAACATGTGTGTGCCAGTTTACCAAGAAGATTAACATCAAAAAGGAAAAACAGCAATAAACGTGTTTCTTCAACGCTCTCCGTACTCTTTTCTTTCTTTTTTTTTTAACCAACACAAGAGTAGACTTGCGCTCTGTGCATCAGTGACCGAGGGAAAAACGCTATCTCTCTTCCTACATATCACTTCCTGTTACCGCCACGATAACTTCTGGTTTTCTTAATAAAAGACGGTTTGTATAGAAAACGTAAATCAACCCGTTTTAAACCAAATAAATTTAATTTTAACCTTTTAACCAAGCAGGTTACATATTACTTTAGCAATATTCCACATGTGACATCTGGTAATAAAGGCAAAGGTCTTGGTGCTATTTTTGACCAAGACAGGTCATTGAAATCCCATATTAAAAAGGTTTCCAGAGTTTCCTTTTTTCACCTTCTAAATTAGAAACATTTTGTCCAGGATTGATGCTGAAAAACTAGTCCACAAAACGCAGTTCAAAGTCTTCAGCTGATCCAAAACACTGCAGCAAGAGTTCTGATGAAAATCAACAAGAGGGATCATATTTTTCCTATTTTAGCTTCACTTCATTGGCTTCCTGTTAAATCAAAAATAGAATTTAAAATTCTTCTTCTAACGTATAAAACCCTTAATAATCAAGCTCCATCTTATATCAGAGCTCTGGTTACCCCTTATGTTCCTAACAGAGCACTTCGCTCTCAGACTGCAGGTCTTCTGGTGTATCCTAAAGTCTCTAAAACTAGAATGGGAGTTAGATCCTTTAGCTATCAGGCTCCTCTCCTGTGGAACCAACTCCCAGTTTTGGTCCGAGAGGCAGACACCCTGTCTACTTTTAAGACTAATCGTAAAACTTTCCTTTTTCCATCCATCTATCCATCGTCTTTCTTTTATCCTGGGTCGGGTCGCGGAGGTAGCAGCTTCAGTAGGGAGGCCCAGACGTCCCTCTCCCCAGTCACTTGGGCCAGCTCCTCCGGGGGAATCCCAAGGCGTTCCCAGGCCAGCTGAGAAACATAGTCTCTCCAGCGTGTCCCGGGTCTCCCTCTAGGCCTCCTCCCGGTGGGACGTGCCCGGAACACCTCACCAGGGAGGCGTCCAGGAGGCATCCTGACCAGATGCCCGAGCCACCTCAATTGGCTCCTTGCGACGTGAAGGAGCAGCGGCTTTACTCTTAGTCCTCCTCGGATAACTGAGCTCCTCACCTTATCTCTAAGGGAGAGGCCAGACACACTATGGAGAAAACTCATTTCAGCCGCTTGTATACAGGATCTCGTTCTTTCGGTCACGACCCAAAGCTCGTGACCATAGATGAGGGTATGAACATAGATTGACCGGTAAATCTAGAGCTTCGCCTTTTGGCTCAGCTCTCTCTTTACCACATCGGACCAGTACAGTACCCGCTTCACAGCAGACGCCGCACCAATCCGCCTTTCGATCTCATTCCTGAAGAAGACCCCAAGATAATTGAACTCCTCCACTAGAAGCTGGCACTTGGGACTTTCCTTTTTGACAAAGCTTCTAGTCAGAGTGGCTCATGTTACCCTGAGCTACCTCTATAGTTATGCTGCTATAGGCTTAGGCTGCTGGAAGACATCAGGGTCTATTGTTCTTCAATTTTGCATGACTGTTGTCATTTCAGCTTTTAACTTTTTGTTTTTTCTCTTTTTTCTTCATAGTAGGTACACCTGGTCTGGTGTTCTGTTAGCTGTGACATCATCCAGGGAAGACAGATCACCTGTTATTACCATCTAATGTAAAACAGATTACTGGATCAATGTGTGTTTCTGTGCTTTTTTGTCTGTCTTGTTGTGTCTCTCCTCTCTCTTTTGTAACCCCCAGTCGGTCAAGGCAGATTACCGTTCATACTGAGCCTGGTTTTGCTGGAGGTTTTTCCTTCCTGTTAATGGGGAGTTTTTCCTTCTGCTGTCACTTCATGCTTGATCAGTATGAGGGATTGCTGCAAAGCCATGGACAATGCAAACGACTCTGCCTGTGGCTCTACGCTTCTTCAGGAGTGAATGCTGCTTGTTACGACTTTGATGGTCAACTTGTTCCCTTATATAGGAATTTATTTTACCAATCTGGATAATCTGATTTAATATGTATAATCTGATTGATTTTGACATTGTAAACTGCCTTTAGATGACATGCAGGCATGGACTGGTAATCGGGCGTACCGGGCATTTTCCCGGTGGGCCGTGCTGTTTGGGCCGGCAGACCCGACATGTATATTAATAATATGTATTATTATCAAACAATAAGTGAGAATGCTTTACAGCATTCTCACTTATTGTTTTACTGTTTTTCTTTACTTTTTATTATTATTATTCCGTACGTTTTTCGGTGCCTAGCTCGTTTCGCATTTTTCAACCGATTTCAACCATTCTGGTATCAAAACGTTCAAGCTCCTTCAGGACATTACTGCTATGACTTTTGGTAATTATAACTTTTATAATATTTAAAATATTCAACTTTTTGTGAGTTTTTGCTCTAATTGAAAATGAATGGAGAATCCTTCAAATTCTTCAAATTTTTCAGCTTTTTGACAGCTTACTGCTTCAGCCTACTTTCAGCTAGAAACGCCATTCAACTTTTAAAATGTAGTGATATCTTTCAGCTATTATGGTATATTTCAGCTTTTTTATATCTTTTACCATTTTCATATAGTACCTCCTTAAAATAATTTTGGCTTTTCAAGAAATTCAGCAAATAACATGCGTTGCTATGGTCGTCAAGTGGCAGTTGGTAGAGTGCGCACTCTAGAAATTCAACTAATACTTCTTCTCACTCGCTCAATTTTCAACCTATCCACATAAATTATACATCAAAACGTAGGAATTTCTGTCTGGATTCTGGAAATGTAACCCTCATTGGTGTGGGATCTATAGATTTTTCGTAAATCACCCCAGAGCACCACGAAACCTAAAAGCTCTCCATTGATTTTCTATGGAGGTGTGGTGAAAAATCACACCTGACATTCCCAAGCGACACATGTTTTTACATCGTCGCTACTCCTAAACCGTTTTATGTACAGGCATGAGACTTTCACACATTCATGTCCCGACCCTTCTGGCGCTCACAAAAGAGAAATTTTGTCGATAAATGTTACGGTTTTGCCGCAGGAACAATTTGTTCGGGAGTAGCGTTTTGGGAAAATGCTAAAACAGGATCAGACTTCAATCTCCCCAAATGAGGCACTTTTCTACATCGTCGCTACTCCTAAACCGTTTTATGTACAGGTATGACACTTTCACACATTCATGTCCCGACCCTTCTGGCACTCATAAAAAAAGAATTTTGTGGATAACTGTTACGGTTTTTCCGCAGGAACAATTTGTTCGGGAGTAGCGAATGTGCAAAATCCTTAAAACGCTTTGGAGCTTCATTCTTCCACATCATCCACTTTTTACATCGTCGCTGTGCCTACACCGATTTTTGTACAAACCTAAAAATGAACTCCATAGTCCTCAAAAGCCTGCTGATACTCAGAGTGAAAGAATTATTTTGATATCTCTTATACTTTTTCAGCTAGAGCGATTTGTTCGGGAACCTTTTTAGAGGATTTCTGAAATTCGCTAAACATTGCCTTTATATCATAATTTTTTATGCCTTTATTAAACTTTTTCCAGCAAAAACCGATAGCATGTCTTCTTCCCCTATCCGTTAAGAATTAAACGCTGAAAAAATTACGTCTCTACCATTTACGGATCAGGAGATATGGAGCGTTGTTTGAGGCAAAGTTCTCCATTATAATCCAATGAGGCAGAGTCTGAGCAAACTCTCTGCACTTCGGTAGAATGGCCCGCTGCAGGTGTGTCAGTGAGTTTCCATGACGACGGAACTCTGAAGGCCAGAGGGAGAGGCTCCATTGAGATAGAATGGCAACTTTCGACGCTCACTGCAGTTGCTGTGATTAATGTAGGAATCTGAAATTCGCACAGTCATTTCCTCTTGACATTTTAAAATTTTCAAGTGACTTTCAGCCATGTGTCACTTTTCTGGCCCATTTTGGATTTCACATGCTTTCCTATTGGCCCTTTGCTTCCAACAGGACCTGGCATGATGCCCAGACACGACCCAATTGGCCAATACAGCACCACCCACCTGTGGGAAATGGCGCTACTGACCATTTTGGTCAAATGTTGAGTTCTGGGCCCAGATGTGGTGAGGCTGAGTTGCTAAAGGAGGCCAATCTGACCCATGAACTTTGGTCATGTTTGGTGACATTAAGTATTGGCACCCCATTTTGAGGCACTTCCTTGTACAGGATTTGGACCAAACTGACAGAGTACAATAACCCGGTGTTACTGAACACCACCATGCTAGCGGCTAACGGTTAGCATGTTGCTAACCAGAAGTAGCTTTAGGAAGGTCCTACCAACTTCTGCTTAGCCGGGGTTGTTCTGCCTTTACAGACAAATAGAGGGCTACAGCTGTGAGGTCTCCATGACAACGCTGCTAGCCAGAGGTTCTAGGAGGTCCACTGACTTAACATGGCACCTTTCGAAGGCCACTGCGGGTGCTGTGAAGACCGTAGGAAGCTGAAATTCGCAGTGTTACTTCCCGTTAGTATTTTTTACGGTACCACGAGGGAGGCGCCTTGCTAAATTTCTTCAGAAATTTTTTAGTTGTTCTTAATCTTCAAATTCTTCAATTTTTTTAAATTTTTCAAATTTTTCAAATTCCTTCAAATTTGTTCAAATTCTCCAAAATACTTCAAAATTTTTAAATTCTTCAAATTTTTCATTCATTCAAATTTTTTCAAATTTTTCAAATTCCTTCAAATTTTTCAAATTCCTTCAAATTTTTTAAAATTCTCCAAATTTCTTCAAAATTTTTAAATTCAAATTTTTCAAATTCCTTTCAATTTTTTGAAAATTTTCAAATATTTCAAATTTCTTCAAATTCAAATTTTTTAAATTCCTTCAAATTTTTTCAAATTCTCCAAATTTCTTCAAATGTTTTGAATTCTTCAAATTTCTTCAAATTCTTCAAATTTCTTCAAATTTTTCAAATTCTTCAATTTTTTCAAATTCTTCAAATTTTACAAATTCCTTCAGTTTTTCAAATTCCTTCAAATTCTTCTATTTCTTTCAATTCTTCAAACTTTTTCAAATTCTTCAAATCTGATTTCAATGTTTTCTGCATCTTCTGCTCAATCGTTCTGCAGATTAGCATTCTCACTGCTGTTTCGCAGGAACAGCCTTTTCTAGTTATTATTATTATTATTATTATTATTTTATATATATGCCTCGTTATATTTGCATAATGCATGAAGAAAAATAAAATCAGCAGCGCAAGAGTCTGTTCCGATCATCCGGCCCTTACCACAGGCTACTGCAGCCCATTGGTTATCATCCCTGACAGTCTAAAGGGCTAGGCCAATCATAAAGTAGAAAAACACCTACACGCTCCATGTGGAACTTTGTGCAGCGGTGTTCACAGTAGTAATCAGTGTTGGGGAGTAACGGATTACATGTAACGACGTTACGTAATTTAATTACAAAACAAGAGTAACTAATCAAGTGAGAATGCTATACAGCATTCTCACTTAAGTTCCTTCAGGTCTTGATTATTATTCCGTACATTCTTCGGCATCTAACTACTCCTGCATACTTCAACCGATTTAAACAATTTTTGTATCAAAACGTTCAGCTCGTTCATGACATTACTGCTATGTCTTTTAGTAATTATAACTTTTATAATATTTAAAATATTTAACTTTGTGTGAGTTTTTTGCGCTCATTGAAATTAAATGGAGAATCCTTCAAATTCTTCAAAGTTTTCAGGTTTTTGACAGCTTACTGCTTCAGCCTACTTTCAGCTAGAAACGCCATTCAACTTTTAAAATCTTCAAATAACCTTCAGCTATATTCAGCTACTTCAGCTTTTTCATATCTTCTACCATTTTCATACAGTACCTCCTTCAAATAATTTTTCATTTTCATAAAATTGACAAAAATGAATGCGTTGCTATGGTTGCTAGGGACTTCACTTAGAGTGGCCACTGTAGATTTTCCAATACATTTTTCTTCTTCCAACAACTTCTTCTCACTCACTCAATTTTCACTCTATGCACATAAATTATACATCAAAACGTAGGAATTTTTGTCTGGATTCGGGAAATGTAACCATCATTGGTGTGGGATTTATAGATTTTTCGCAAATCACCCCAGAGCGGCAAAAACCCCTAACGCATTGATTTTCTATGGAGGTGCGGTGAAAAATCACACCTGACATTCCCAAGCGACACATGTTTTTGCATCGTCGCTACTCCTAAACCGTTTGATGTACAGGCATGAGACTTTCACACATTCATGTCCAGACCCTTCTGGCGCTCACTAAAAAGGAATTTTGTCGATAACTGTTACGGTTTTGCCGCAGGAACAATTTGTTCGGGAGTAGCGAATGTGCAAAATCCTAAAAACGCTTTGGAACTGCATCCTTCTAAATGATGCACTTTTTTACATCGTTGCCATGCCTACACTGATATTTGTACAAACATAAAAATGACCACCACAGTCCTCAAAAGCCTGCTGATACGCTGAAAGAATTATTTTGATATCTCCCATACTTTTTCAGCTAGAGCGATTTGTTCGGGACAGATTTTAGAGGACTTTTTAATTTTCATCAATATTCCCCTTTATTTCAGGATTTTTTGCGCCTACATTAAAATATTTCAAGAAAAAAACAATAGTTTGTCTTGTTCCCCTATCCGTTCCGAAATAAACGCAGAAAAAATTACGTCTCTAGCCCTAACGGTTGATGAAAAATTTCAGAGTTGTTCAAGGCAAAGTGATGCCATTTTATTCCAATTAGAGCTCTTCTGACCATAAATCTCTGCCTGCAGTAGATGGACACCTGCAGGCGTGAGTGAGTTTCCATGACAACAGCACTCTGCTGGCCAGAGGTTACTACAGGTCAGGGACAGGCTCCCTTTGCTTAGAATTATTCCGTCGGCGTCTAACTACTCTCGCATACTTTAACCGATTTCAACAATTTTGGTGTCAAAACGTTCGGCTTGTTCCCGGCATGCCTGCAATGACTCATGGTTATGCTAACTTTTACACTTTTTAAAATATTTCACTTTTTGTGCGATTTTTTTTTATTTATTTTTTTTGGCTGTTCCCATTGAAATCAATGCAAATTGCTTCAAATTCCTTCACATTCCTTTAAAATCTTCACATTCCTCCAAATTCTTCACATTCTTCACATTCTTCCTATACTTCCAATTCTTCTAATTGTTCTTAATCTTCAAATTCTTCAAATTTTTTAAATTTTTCACATTATTCAAATTCCTTCAAATTTTTTCTAATTATCCAAATTTCTTCAACATTTTCAAATTCTTCAAATTTTTAAAATTTTTCAAATTCCTTCAAATTTTTTCAAATTCTCCAATTTTTTTAAATTCTTCAAATTTCTTCAAATATTTCAAATTCTTCAAATTTTTCAAATTCCTTCAAATTTTTTCAAATTTTTCAAATTCTTCTATTTCTTCAAATTCTTCAAATTTCTTCAAATCCATACTGATTTCAATGTTTTCTGCATCTTCTGCTCAATCATTCTGCAGATTAGCATTCTCACTTGCTTTTACGCAGGAACAGCTTTTTCTAGTTCGTTACAGTTACAATGAGAAAATATGTAATTCAGTTACAGTTACTTCCGAAAATATGTATTGATATTTTTATTGCTTTGCGCCCTGTATGGCCGTTTCCCGCTACGGCTCCTTGTCTCTATCACTCTGATGATCCATCCTGTGCTGGTGGAGCCTTCTGAAAGAACAGCAAGCGAGCGGACGTTTCACGGTTTTATTTGGCTTCATTTTAAGGAAGAGAAAGATGCAACAAGGCGCTTTGCAATCATGCAGTCTCTTGTCATTCACACACAACAATAAACCGTGAGAGCCGACGTGTGTTGTGAAACTGCAAAACTTTGTCTTAAGCGGAAAATCAAACGCGTGTCTACACAGCTCAGCGTTCAGTGTTGCATTCGTGAGCGTCGGAAAGCTATGGTGCATTCAGGAGCATGGGACATTTCAGTTTTACAACGAAAAAGGCAGAAAACGGGACAGAACTTAACTCATACAATAATGTATTTATCCAGAAACAGTGTGAGCTTTCTTACAATACTGAATGCTCTATAATTGTATTTCTGTTATTTTTGATTATGCACATGTGCTAGCTTTTTATTCTAAAAAATCTATAATATTACAGCAGCAAATTATCAAAGTTTTTCAAAGCCTGTTTAAAAGCTCCAAATGGGGCTTCAGATCATACAGCAACAATTGTGCTGTCATTGTTTTACAGGGCCGAATTTGCATTTGCTGACTCTTGTCCTTTAACTACTGATGGATATACAGGAATAGAGTCATACAAGTGTCAATTCCTCTGAGATAGCAGGGGATGCAATTTTTGGCAAGGAGTTGCCGAAAAATCCATCCTCCTTGTTTTAAACTTAAAAATCGTCACACACACACACTTGTGGACATCCTGTGATTGCCTGTCTGCAGTTCCCTTTCAGCTTAGTGCTTTTTTAAGGTTCACATTCGGTTCTCAAAAATTAAATGTTGAACATGGGTCAATACTCATTAAAACCTTAAAGTAATCAAAAGTAATTAGTTACATTACTTTTTAAAAGTAATCGAAAAAGTTACACTACAAACATTTTAAACAAAGTAACTTGTAACTGTAACGGATTACTTTTTTAAAGTAACTTACCCAACACTGGTAGTAATGGATAAGAAACGCAAGGGAGGCACAGAGAAACTGCATGAAAAAAAGAAACGAGTTCGTCAAACTGACTGACATGTTCCCAACAGCAGGCCCTTCATCTGCTCCGGTGTCTGATGTAAAATATGGTAGTGGTGGTGGTGGTGGTTGTAGTCAGTGATGTGCGGTAGAGTTCATAGCTGGTGAGGCACTGATGTCATCAGAGTCAGATTTACAAATATATACACTCTACAGAGTAGACTCGTTGCAAAGTGCTGAAGGAGACTGATTGAGCCAAATAAATTCACCAAGATACATGGAAAAATATTGGTTCTTTGATGAAAAAAAATGTGTCATTTGATTGGTAACAGTTTATGAGTTATGATGGATTTCTGCATTTGTAACACATTCTAAAACTATAACCCACATTACGCACATTTTATCACAAAAACAAAACATGAATAAGTATCGCTGTCTTACCTCTACTTATAATTTAAGTCCCTGCGGCGCTCCTTCTGAACAAAAAAATCAACCTTTTTCCGGTAAAAGTTCTCTTTATCTTCTTCAGTTTTAAAAGTCTCTCAGTCTCAATGGAGCTCACTACCAGGGAGGAAAGCCTTCCCTGATCAGTCCTGTTCCAGCTGTATGTTTAGAGTCTTTTTAGTGCTTTACTTGTTTAGCAAAACTCGCTAATAAAACATCAATAACTTGTTTTGACTCTACTATTTGGGGATCACGAGCGGTGCCCCTTGAGCGTCCCCTGCCTGGCGGCCAAGGAACTGCCGGCCTCACCTACAACCAGTTCTTTGCTGTTTATGATCGGCCAGCACCACGAAAACATATTATCTGCACACAGTTTGATGACCAAAACACAATTCGTAATCCACATATATTAAATTGTGTAAAATCAGTTCATAACTGTTTGAACAATTGAATTTATGATCTAGAGACAGGAAGATGCATTCACAGAATGGAAGTCAGCACAGTTAACATGGGATTGCGCAATCTCGGGAGGCCAAGCTCGCTGCGGCCTCACCGGCTTCGCTATGAAGTGCCACCAAGGATTTAATTGAAAAATAGCGAAAAGTCTGCGATTTTAAAGAAAATATGATAAAAAATTAGGAAATTAGATAAATAAAATACTTATTACAAATGACTGAGTAAATCAAAATTTATATAATGTTATTATATATTTTCTTTCTTTCCATGATGACAAGTGAGGCATTTCTCTGGTTCATTTTGTCATTGGCATCCTTTTTTACACAGTGAGTGCACATTAGTCCAATGTTACCCTACAGTATCTGGAAGACTGAATAGATTTGATGAGCAACTTACAATAACTTTTTATAATGATGTAACGTAATAATATTGACCGTGACACCTCTCTTTCTCTCTCTCTCTCTTATCTAAGAATTGTTGCTGTGCTGTGGTGGAGTTTACATTTTACAGTGTTAATAAATTAAGATTTTGGAAGTAGTTTAAGTGTCCACTCTCACTAATTTCCATTAACCTGGCCTCAAGGTATTGCACAGTTGGTATTGCACAGTTGGTATACACATTCAGTACACAAAAAAAATGTGGTGGGCCAGTCTAATCCAAAATGCCAGGGCCGTTTTTTTTGTCCCAGTCCACCCCTGATGACATGTTTCATGATTTGGCGCTATATAAATAAAAACTGAAATGTATTGAACAAGAGTAAGTTTGTCAGTTTTCAAGCAGGATTTGTATATCTGTTCAACTTAAATATATAAGGAAACCAAAGAGTTAAGATCACTTACTTACCAAGAGAAATTCCTTTGGGGTTTATTTGTGGTCTCTTGCTGCCACCTGCTGGACAAGTCTGATCAAATACAAATGCTTTACATGTGAACAAGGTGTCAAAATTCAGTTTTCAATCTAAAATAGCTTAGTTCCTGTGATACTTGCACTATGACATTAATTGTAAATTCTGAGCGTCTTGCTGAGATCTTGCAGATGTCCTGAAACTGACGTCCTGGTCACTAAGAGACTGAGCACCACAGTATGAGGACACATTTTGTAAATGGGTACTAAATTATAAAATTCTCCTTCTTGTTCATGGGTTTAACAGTGAAACCTAGTGGTTAATTTATTTTGAAGCACAGTAGATTTCTTCTTCGTGTGTTTTGTTATATGCTGCACTACCTGTTCTTATTAAGCACAATGAGACAGTGTTTGATCCTGAAGGAACCTAAGGAAAATTGTTAAGATAGCGCCCTTGGAAAGCAGAATGAGGTATGAATATATGCAATTGTGATTTGTGATAAGAGATGTTATTCATTTGTTTAAGAAGTAGTAGAACGACAGGTTTATTTGTTTAAAACAAAACAGTGTATGTCAATGTGGATGATGGTTTAGTTAGTGTGCCATCAGTTGAGGAAGCCAAGAAACTGATCGTTGAGTCTCTAGAATTGTGTAAAAAGGGAGGCTTACGGCTTCATAAATTCAACTCAAACAATGAAGCTGCGTTCGCCTGTTTGGATCCTTCAGAAGTAGCAGCAGCCATCGAGCCCCATGGTTTGGATCCAGCCTCATCAGAGTGTGCACTCGGCATTCAGTGGTTGATAAAAAATGACACCTTTGTTTTTAACATCGACTTAAAGGATCAACCTTTAACCCGCCACAGCTGCTTGTCCACCGTTGCTTCACTTTATGATCCTCTTGGATTCATTGCTCCATTCAGCCTTAGTGGAAAACTTATTCTTCTTCTTGATTCCTAGATGTTATCACCCCCTGATTTCCACAACATAGTCAGAGTAGAGCTGCACAATTTTTCTGACGCCAGTTGTGTTGGATATGGTGCATGTTCTTACCTGAGGTACATAAATGACAACAATAAGGTCCACCGCAGTCTTGTCATAGCAAAGGCAAGGGTTGTTCCCTCAAGGATCACAAGTTTTCTAAGATTAGAACTTGCAGCAGCAGTGGTTTCAACAAAGGTCAGTGTTATGCTTAGATGTGAACTTGACCTGAAGATTGATCAAGAATTTTTCTGGACTGACTCTAAAGTTGTACTAGGGTACATAAATATTGATGCTCGCAGGTTCCACATATTTGTTGCCAACCGTGTTCAAGTGATTAGAGATATCAGTGATCCTAATCAGTGGCATTATGTTGAAACCTAAGAGAACCCAGCCGATCATGCATCCAGAGGTCTTTGTGCTTCAGATATTCATTCCACAAACTGGCTGCAAGGACCAAGGTTTCTTTGGAAGCATGAGTTACATCTAACACAAAGTACTCTAACAGAATTATTTGTCGGTGATCCTGAAGTAAAGACAATTCAGGTGCCTGTAACCGAAGTCAAAAGCAGTAATGACATCCTCAAACGCCTGAATCGGTTTTCCTCTTGGACAACACTTCTCAAGGTGGTTGCACGAATCAAGAGACTGTGTTCAAAGCAACAACATAGCAAACATGTGACTGTTGAAGAGTGTGAAAGGGCTGCTGAAACAGTGATTAAGATTGTACAACAACAAGCCTTCCCAAATGAGGTAAAGATGCTTGAAGGTGAAAAGAGCATTCCAAACACCAGCGTTCCTTTCAGTTTTGATCCAATCGTGTCTGATGGGCTTCTCCGTGTCGGTGGGAGATTAAATCAGTCATCTCTATGTCCTAAAGTTAAGCACCCAGTGATACCACCCAGCAACAGTCATATTACTAAGCTGATTGCGTCCCACTACCATGCCATCAGGGTCGAGGCCAGACACAAATGGAGCTTAGAACCAATGGATTCTGGGTCATTAGTGGGAGTAAGTTGGTGGCCAAGCTGAGACGCGATTGTGTGTTTTGTAGAAAACTTAGGAGACCAACAGAAAAGGAGAGAATGGCTGACCTTCCTAAAGAACGTGTTGAATCCTCTGCACCTTTCACGTATAGTGGCATGGACTGTTTTGGCCCTTTCATTGTGAAGAAAGCCCACAAAGACTACAAAAGATATGTCCTTATTTTCACATGTCTCTACTCCAGAGCTGTCCATATTGAAATGCTAGAAAACTTGTCAACTGACTCATTTATAAATGCACTGAGATGCTTTATTAGCATTAGAGGAGCTGTATGACAACTGCACTGTGATCAAGGCTCTAATTTGGTTGGTGCCAGGAACGAGTTCAAAAAAGCACTGAAACAATGTGACACCGAGTTGCTAGAAGTTTTCTTGATGGATCAACAGTGTGAATTTGTTTTCAACTCCCCCTCTGCCAGTCATGCAGGTGGAATCTGGGAAAGACCGATCAGAACCATCAGAAACGTGTTGAATACTACCTTTGCACAGTGCTCAGGCTGACTGGATGACACCATCTCATTATGATGAAATCTAAGGTTGCCCCCCCGCCCCCAACCCCCGGGAGTGTTTGTCAAAAAGGACCTGGAAAAGAGAATATTTGTTGAACATTTCCATGAGACAGAAATGGCACTCAGCTCAGCGCAACCTCAAGAAAGAGGACATTGTCATTAACAAAGATGATAACCTTCCAAGGAATAAGTGGCAACTAGGACGAGTGGTGGAAACTGTTCAAGGCAGTGATGGATTGGTCCGTCGGGTCAAAGTTCAAGTCGGAGAGCGAAAGTCAAATTCCTCTTCTAAACCCTCAGATGTTGAGAGGCCAATCCAGAAATTGGTTCTTCTTTTGGATAATTTACTTTTGTACAGTTAATTTGCTCCATGATAGTTTTATGCAACATTCATTTAGTAGAGTCAAGAAATCCTGTCCAATTAATTTGTCGGTAGATTTCTTCTTCGTGTGTTTTGTTATATGCTGCACTTCCTGTTCTTATTAAGCACAATGAGACAGTGGCCGTTTCTCAATTCACGAGAACGCGAGTCCGTACTCGCGTTCTCGTCAAGTCTGTTCTCGGTAAGAACACAGGAAGATCGGACTTGACGAGAACGCGAGCATGCAGCACGTATTGTGTATTGGAACAGAAGTATACTCGTGACGTCATCACACCCACAGCGCTTGAGCATTTCTTTAACGTTCAAAACTGTTTATACACTACACCATCATATCTTATTGAAAACGGGTTTTTTTGTAAATGAATTTCTAAAAAGTAGAAAAAATATCCAAAAAGAAATTACAGAATTGTGGGTGTAAAACCAGCAATAGCGGGAATGTCTTTGTTGGGAGTTGTAATTGTTGTAGTTGTAGAGGCGATTGAATGTTCTTTAGAAATCTGCACTTTGTAGAAGCAAAATGAGCAATGTTGCTGTTGCTTTGGTCGTTGGTCAGCTTTACCAGCAGGCTGAAGAGGAGGTGATGCAGTTGAGGAGGCAAATCCGAGCAAGGAGAAGATTGATGCAGCAGAGGAGGCTCAGAAGGCAGGCTTTGCTCACCCATCTATTGCCAACTGGTAGGCATTTTAAGATTGACAGCCTATTTTCTACTTTTATCTTTAAAAAACATTCAGGATGGTATTAAAAACGTGATCAGGTTGAAATTGTGACTATTTTTCAATAAATCATTAAAATAAAAACCCAATTTTAACATTAATAATAGTAGGGTTAAGCTACTTTATTGCACCTCCTGACCTTCACAGCATTGATCATTAAGGAAAAAAAACATATTTTTATGTCTGTCCACATTTACAGTGATTAATCTATAAATTATGTGCAGTTAGTTCAGCCCATTTTTTTAAGTGAAATGGTAAAAATACCAGATAAGGGAAGCCATTTCTTACATTTACTATACATTTTATCTTTATTTTCTTGAGAACTATAATAATCTGCATGTTAAGTAGGTATAGTTTTATGCACAGAAAAGGTGACAAAAAACAATTATAGTAACATTTGGCACTTTTTATTTACAGGAAGAAACAGAAACAAAATATGTGAGGATAAACACCTCTGTGCCAATCCTCCAAATATTTTTTAAAAAAAGGAGACCTGAAACCAGCCTTCTAGCTAAATAGGGCAACCATCGTCCTCCTCCTTCAGCTGTTGCCCATCCAGAAGGCCCATGGATGGCCACAGGAGATAGAGGTGCTGGTGACCCTCTACTGGCTGGCCTGTGGTGCATCCTATAGGGAAACAGCTTGCCAGTAAGATCTCTTACCTTCTTGTCCTTAAATAGAGTCAGCAATGACACACAGTTGATAGATTATATTAATTGGATAGAAGATTAAGACATATCAGCATATTACCTAAATTACAAGTTCATTTTATATTTGGTTTAGGTCAAGTGGAGGAATGCTATAACAGACACCACGCCAAGGCTGATAAACATCATTCAGCGTGTCTTTGGTGGTCTGAAGACACGGTGGCATTCCATCTTCTTAAGGGTGCTGGAAGTCCGCCCGACATTTGCCCCAAAAGTAATCGCCGCCTGCTGCATCCTCCACAATATTTGTATAGCAGGTGACCAGCTTGACATGGAGGACGAGACGGTGGACCCAGAGGAGGACGGCCATCCGGCAGCTGAAGACAGGGAGCTGCTCCAGCTGGCTGCATGTTTAAATGAACATGACTACACCTGACATAATGTAGGTCAGTTGGAGTCATGTTCACATGCTGCTTCATTTCATTTTTTTTCACCACCAGTGAAAATACATTAAATAATCAGTAAATTAATTTCCATTCCAACTATTTTTAATTGTAAGTTTATAGGCATTGTCTATTTGTATGAGATCTTAATAGGAGTTATTTCTTTGTTTTAAACCATGTTAGTAACTGTTAATAATTTGTTGAATATATTACACCTTCATTCTGTTCCAAAGATAAAACATTTGTATAAAATAAATGTCTGTTTTTTCATATACTATTATTACTATTATTTTCTTTCCCTCTTTCTCCTCTCAATTATTCGTGTCCTGACTCAGAATATACTCACTTACATAGGAAAAACATTTATAGAATTTATTTATTTATTAGGTGCCTGCCATAGCGTTTGCAGTGAGGACAGCACAGCACTGCCTCCCATGCAAATGCATGGAGGCACCTATTACTATTCACCTCTAAACGGACTCTATATTAATTAGGCGCCTGCCTTGCATGTGCAATGAGGAGGCAGTGCTGTGCGAAGCAAATGCATGGGCAGGGCCTATTACTATGCACCTCTAAACGGACTCTTTATTAGGCGCCTGCCTTGCATGTGCAATGAGGAGGCAGTGCTGTGCGAAGCACAGCACTGCCTCCCAATGCAAATGCATGGGCAGGGCCTATTACTATTCACCTCTAAACGGACTCTTTATTCTTATTCTTTACTTCTTCTTCCGTCACGATTAATGCGGCCCGAACCGTAGCGTGCACCCCCACGATATAGGTACCAAAACGTGCGGCTCGGTCGGGAATAGTGTGCTACTACTTTTATTGGGGTTTCCAGTTACCATGGCAACGCAATAAGCGAAAAACCACCCCCCAAAAAAACCAATATTAATCAATGGAGTCGGGTAGAAAGAAAGCCTCAAAAAAGCCTCCAAATGACCATTTTCAACGCTGTACTGTGTCGTCATGCTTTCACCTACGAACACCGTTTAACTTCCAGTTTGTAGATATATCTGTGAACTACTCAGAAGTGAAAACGGGATGTGGATATCTTTTATCGTCTCCTCACAGTTACTCCTCAAAGCTCATGTCCAAAAATCAGCGAAATCATCGTTTACAATGAAAGTCAATGACGGAATTCTCCAACCGCTAGAGTGGCCCACTCTAGCTTTTTTTTAAATTTCAAAACTCCGAACAACTTGAGCCTACTCGCTCAATTTTCACTCTACGTAGACAAATTATACATCAAAACGTAGGTATTTTTGTCTGGATTCGGGAAATGTAACCCTCATTGGTGTGGCATTTATAGATTTTTCGCAAATCACCTCAGACCGACACAAACCCGAAACCTCCCCCATTCATTTCCTATGGAGCGGTTTTGAAAAATGACGTCTGAAAATCCAAAACATCACATGTTTTCGCATTGTCACTACTCCTAAACCGTTTTATGTACAGGCATGAGACTTTCACACATGAATGTCCCAACCCTTCTGGCACTCAAGAAAAATTAATTTTGTGGATAACTGTTACGGTTTTTCCACAGGAACAATTTGTTCGGGAGTAGCGAATGTGCAAAATCCTGAAATCGCTTTGGAGCGGCATTTTCCCACATCATCCACTTTTTTACATCGTCTCTGTGCCTACACCGATTTTTGTAAAAATATGAAAATGAGCTATATGGTCATCAAAAGCCTGCTGATACTCACAGTGAAAGAATTATTTTGATATCTCTTATACTTTTTTAGCCAGAGCGATTTGTTCGGGACCATTTTCAGAGGATTTCTGAAATTTCATAAAAATGTCCTTTAGATCATAATTTTTTACGCCTTTATTAAACTTTTTCCAGCAAAAACCGATAGCAAGTCTTCTTCCCCTATCCGTTACGAAATAAACACAGAAAAAATTACGTCTCTACCATTTACGGTTCCGGAGAAATCGTGCGTTGTTCGAGGCAAAGTTCTCCATTATAATCCAATAGGCAGACTTGGACACAAAGTGTCTGCACTTCTTTAGACTGGCCCGCTGCAGCTGTGTCAGTGAGTTTCCATGACGACGGAACTCTGAGGGCCAGTGGGAGACGCTCCATTGAGATACAATGGCAACTTTCATCGCTCACTGCAGTGGCTGTGATTAATGTAGCAATCTGAAATTTGCACAGTCACTTCCTCTTAACATTTTAAAATTTTCATGTGACTTTCAGCCATGTGTCAGTTTTCTGTCCCATTTGGGATTTCACATGCTTTCCTATTGGGCCTTTGCTTCCAACAGGACCTGGCATGATAACCAGACACAACCCAATTGGCCAATACAGCACCACCCACCTGTGGGAAATGGCGCTACTTACAATTTTGGTCAAATGTTGAGTTCTAGGCCCAGATGTGGTGAGGCTGAATTGCTAAAGGAGGCCAATCTGACCCATGAACTTTGGTCATGTTTGGTGACATTAAGTATTGGCACCCCTATTTGAGGCACTTCCCAGTACAGGATTTGGACCAAACTGACAGAGTACAATCCCCCGGTGATACTGAACACAACCTTGTTAGCGGCTAACTGTAAGCATGTTGCTAACCGGAAGTAGCTCTATGAAGGTCTCACCAACTTTTGCTTCACAGAGTCTGTTCGTACTTTAGAGAGAAAGCCCCACAAGAAATTTGGGCTACGTCGCATAAAGCATCTCCCAGCTATGAAGTGTCAAACATCCAATGCTTTTCAATGGGGGATCAAACCCCTTATGGTCCCAATACTGCATGCCCATACATGGTGCTACAGTATAGCTCAGATGGAAAGTGCAGGCTTTGCATGCAAGAGGTCGTGGGATCGAAACCCGGCTTGGGAGACTAAGAGTTTTGTATTATAATCCCCACAGTGTGTATATTAAAACATGTGTGCTGATCCCATGAAGTATTTTTTTGTATCACCCGCCATTTTGAGTTACCATGGCAACGTTATAAACGACGTTTTTTCTCCCTATTTGAGGCTAATAGGATTTCTCCCATTTTAGGCACTTCTCATTACAGGATTTCAACCAAACTAACAGAGTAACATCACCCGCTGATACTGAACACAACAATGCTAGCGGCTAACCGTTAGCATGTTGCTAACCAGAAGTAGCTTTAGGAAGGTCCTATCAACTTCTGCTTAGCCAGGGTTCTTCTGCCTTTACACACAGAGAGAGGGCTGCAGCTGTCAGTGAGTCTCCATGACAACGCTGCTAGCAAGAGGCTCCTAGGAGGTCCAATGACTTAACATGGCACCTTTCAATGGCCGCTGCGAGGGCTGTGAAGACCGTAGGAGCCTGAAATTCGCAGTGTTACTTCCTGTAAGTATTTTCGATGGTACCACGAGGCAGGCGCCTTGCTAAATTTCTTCAGAAATTTTCTAGTTTTATATGCTGCTGTCATCCTAGGGAGACATTTACAATTTATTCCATTAAGTATTGAGTTAATAAAGCAACACACGTCAGTCAGATAAACACAAAACAAATAAATCATAACCAGTGGTATTATGCACACTACTTTTTTTTAATTACGCACTAACTCTGTAAACAGGCCACGTAGGGAAGCTTAAAAGTATAATGTTCTCGCCTCAAACGATCTGAAAACGTACTTTTGAACAACAACAGCAGCAGAAAATGGAATTTTTAACTTACCGCTGTGAGCTCTGTTTGCGCTGTCTCGAATCAAGCTGCGGCCGCGATGCATTCTGGGCAAGCGGTCAGTCTGAAGAACGCACAAGTCTAATTTGATGCATGCTCGATAAAGAGGGCGGGCGAGAACAACATCCGGTGAATTCGGTGCGTTCTCGATTTGCCGTTCTCGGCAATTGGAACAGTGCTCGGGCTGAGGCTGATGACGTGTCACGAGCACACGAGAACGCTCAAGAATGCATATTGAGAAACGGCCATCGTTTGAACCTGAAGGAACCTGAGAAAAATTGTTACGATAGCGCCCTTGGAAAGCAGAATGAGGTATAAATATATGCAATTGTGATTTGTGATTAGCGATGTCATTCATTTGTTTAAGAAGTAGTAGAACGACAGGTTTATTTGTTTAAAACAAAACAGTGTATGTCAATGAGTTAAGGAAACAATGTATTCTTGTTTGTATGTGTGAACATTTATATTTTAATCTTCTACAAGAGTTAAGCATGTCCAACAATTGTGTATTTTTGTTTCATACTACAGTTTTCATGGTGTCTATGTCAAGAGAAATAAAGATTAAAATACACCCGTTTGGTACTCCCTGCGTCTGGCTGTTAATTCCAAGAGGCCGCTACACAATTTGTTCTCAGCAACATTACTGACCTATTTATTAAATACCTTTAGCTAAGACCTTGCCGATTGCTTCGAGGGGAGAAAAGAGCTGAAGAGAGGATACAGGATACAAAAACACATTTCCTGAGCATCAAAATTTGGTGTGCATGAAGGAATTAAATAATTAGAAATAATTTTAAATAATAATAATAATGATAATAATAATTAAATTTAGTGGGGGCACCTGTCACTTTTGGAATGTGGGCGGGCTATCGAGTTTGATGAAAGGATTCTACTACTTTTTTCTCACGTAGTAGCTCAAGGAAATAATTTAATCAAAATATTTTAGTCTAAATATTTTACGCTAAAATGAGTAAACACTACTGATGGAATTTTGGGTAAATTAAATAGAGCAGTGTTACATGTCATTGTTTCTAAAATGGAATTTTTCTGAGCTGCGTCTAAAAGGGCAAAAATTTAGAGTATACCCACTTCTCCAGGGACCACTACACCACTGGTCCTCTCTCTGCCCTGTCTGGGAACTCATTGGCTGTTTGCTCTGGTAGTGACCCGGACTGCTTTTGACTAAGGACTCTACCAAACCCCTGGGGCTGCTCACTCCAGCTTATTCATCTGTGCCCATATTCACAACGATTCTCAGAGTCTGCTCAGAGAGTTCCTATTTGAGCCTAAAAATGCCTCTGGAACGGGGAGTCGTTAAGGTCGTTATTGGCCTGGCTTGCAGGAACGATGTTTTGATCACCCAAATAAGGGTGAGAATTGAGGTGATGATTGGCCGGAATTAATCCTATAGCTGTATCATAAGCTTTTGAGAGCTGGAACCTAAGGCCCCCTCTGTTTAAGGTTGTTTTTTCTCTCCCAACGTAGATGGTTTCCTTCACACCCCTTTTAAACCATCTGTCTTTGTGAACATTTTGGTCCTCAAAGGAGTATCCTTTGTCTTTAAGGTGTAGGTGGACAGCAGAATCTTGTCCTGAGGAGGTAGCTCTCCTGTGTTGAGCCATGCGTCTGTGGAGAGGTTGTTTGGTTTCTCCAATATAAAGATCTGAATATTCCTCACTGCATTGAACTATATACACCACTCTGCTCATCTTAGGTTTGGGGGTTTTGTCCTTGGGATGCACCAGCCTCTTTCTGAGGGTCCTGTTTGGTTTGAAATGTACTAGGATTTTGTGTTTGGAGAAAATCCTCTCCAAACTAGCAATGAGTTATTCCGTTAGCTTCCCTGTAAAAGCTGACAAAAATAAACAAAGCTGTTTCCAAATCTGTACTTTGCGGCTGGTTTGCGCAGAAGTCAGGGTGCAACTTAGCTTCGATCAGTATGTTGTTTCTCCAGATTCAGTCGGGTCCTCCGCTCCGCAGAGGTGGAGAATACCCCCCCCTCCCTTTCACCTGGTCACTCCACTGAAGCAGGCAGATGCGTTCCACAGAACGGCTGTTCTGATCAGTTTGTGGGCTTTCTGGGCCTTGAGGCCCTCATGGTTCAGCCAGCCTCACCTCTCCCTTTTGACTCAGAGGGAGGAGGTTGCTATCTGGTGACGGTTTCACTTAACTGCCACTCCAGCCTTCTCACTCACTTTTCTCCAGGCTTTGTCCTTAGTGGACTTGTCTTGGTAAAAATATTTGGTTGAGTCATACAACTCGGGCTGACTGCAGACCACCACTATTAGCTTTTACTCCATGTTAAATGAAAACAGCCTTGTTTATGCCAGACCCGGAGGCATGGGCGGGCATTGTGGGGCCGTGCCTGCCCGCTGAGCCAGCCGTGCCCGCCCTGGACTGGAAGTCTTTTTTGTTTTTTTAACCTAGGAGTGGCCATCGTTCTATTAGTATTATATTTGATGTTTCAATCATACAGTTCAACCAATCAAATCAACGACTGAAAGCTACATGCTAGCCAATTACAGCTGGAGAGGGGCGGGTCAGTGGGTCATACATTCTTAGCCACAGCTCGGCTGTGGTCACCGTCGGTGTCGGTAGCGAGGGATAGATATTCGGTCTGATTACCAAACAATTATAAGAAGTGACAACGAAGCAAACGAGAGCGAGCTGGAAGCAAGGCTATTAATTTCTGTTTGAAACATCAGCGTTGAAGTCAACACTGGAGTAAACATTCACGCTTGGAGGGTTAGCTAGCACAGCTAGGAGCACCAGGAGCAGAACCAAGGAGTAAAACTGCTAAACTGAAGAAACTTGGGTTACTTGCAGGCAGAAGGGAAGTCTGCTTTGTTCTGAGCCTTGTTCTCCTATCTGCTGTAATTACAGAACCTCTTCAAGTATGAATTTTTACTTCAGTCAGTGTTCAGCCTGACACCAGTGCTCATGTTTATCACCATGTAGCTTATGCTTGACTTTTGAGTCCAGACACAGCACTACAGGTTGGTGTATCTCACTGTTAGTTCCAGCCCAAACCTAGCATAAAACCTGTCCAATCTAAAATAAAAAAACAAGCCTAAATCTTAAACTCTCTCATGTTAAAAGCACAGACCTATTAAACACATAAGAACATGCCATTAGCGCATAACTGCTCTGCAGCAGTTTTTTTTTTAAATTTTGGGATTTTATTGAGAATTTCTTTCTTAGCACTGTAGGAGTAGTCACAGAGCCACTGTTCAGCCTAAAGCATATAAAATGTTTTTTGAAAAAGTGTGCCCCCCTTAAAAAATGGAGTGCCCCCCCTGTAATTTCTTTCTGCAGCCGGGTCTGGTTTATGCCTCAGTCCATCACACCACAGCCACATCCAGTGGCGTGGATGTCACAGCCACATCCAGTTCCTGATTGGTTGTTGCGGTGCCAGGGCCGGATTGGGTTTTCAGCCCTGGAGTGTCATGCCTCAGACCGGCCCACTTAAGACAACAACCTTATTTAAAGAATATGCAGAATTAATTTATATTTCATCCTATTCCCTTTTACTTGTGGGCTTTGTATATTCACTATCTTACTTTTAATGATAAAGAATATATAACGAGTCACTGACATTGTTTGGATACAGAAAGCAATTATATTAGAACTAATATTTATTTGTTCACACTCTGTTACAACAGCTCACCTGTTTCTTCCATACTAACAGGAACAATCCCCTCATCACTACTGGCTTTGCTAGGACGGGCCTTTATTGTATAGTTTTTTTTTTTACGTTATCTTAAAAAAAAATCCTAATTATGACATAAATTTGCATTTATTTTAAAATAAAATCCAAGTAGTGATGTCTGAATACCCCCAGAATTGCCAGTATTGTCAGGGTTGTTATTTTTGCTATTTTCTCCACTTTTGGTTTATTGAGAGCATCAAGAAATAACCATAAATTCATAAATATAATTAAGTGCAGTTAGTGTGAAATTTGGAAATAAGAAAATCACACTTCTCAATGTAACTTCAGCCCTAATATTTTAATATTTTTTTAATATATGTTAAATTTTTAAATGTTTTTAAGGACATTATTAGTGCTTATTTGGCAATAATTGACATGCAGTCACAGCCACACAGTTACCTGAAAAACACTGCAAGAAGGATTACATTATATAACTTTACATGCATTACAAAAGTCAGTGACTTGATAATTAACTTGTAGCGTGGTTTGCAGGCAAAGTTCAACATCTTTCCATACCCATTTCATAGTCCTAATTTGACGTTTCAAACCTTGCGCTCATTTTATACAAAATGTAGTAAGTTCAGCCTTTTCATCTCCAGCAACTTTTTGCTTCGCATCCATTGCATGTGTTGTGTCGCTCCGGCTCCGGTTTTGCATTGGTAGAATAATCTCTGTGGCCTCGCTTAAGTCACATTTCTTTTCACTCCTGTGCGGCTCCTGTGCATAACAGTTTCATGTAAATCTGTTACTCGGCAGGCCACATTTATGCTCATTGTGAACAAACATTTACACAATGAGCTATTTTGAGCATAAATCTAATAACAGGCATCACTTCACTTGTGCAACTTTAAATAACTTAAAAAAACAAGAACATTAATAAATTAAGGTACCTCATCTGAGGGTAAAAAGTTTCCTCTTTAAAGTATTAGGGCAACAATTTCCCCTTTGCAAATATTGCAAAGATTCATGAAACCCCAAGGAGTGCACTAGCGAAAAGGAAAATCCTAATTTTCCAAAAAATTCCAAATTTGAATTAATTTATACAAATGATTTATCAACCAGTCCTACTAGGTAATGAGATTTATTGAAGCCCATTTGCTGAGCTGTGACAGTAGTTTGGCCACCTTGCATCGTGGACTTTGGTGGGCAAAAACAAAGTGAATACTCTGACTTAAGAAAATATCTGGGTTTCATCTTTAAACTGAAAGCAAATGTTGCTTCGCCAGATTCTGGACACCCTCCAAGTAATTTTATTTTCAAAAATATTGTAGAAAGCCGAAAGATTCAAATAGCCCACTTAACATGAATAATACATTGTTTTTAGCCTCAGTCGAGGTAACATCTTTCAGTCCAGACACAGACAACAACAGTCCCATTAACCAATCATATTTCTCCCATCCCCGCCGCGGAAAGTATTGACCAATCAAATATCCGCCTGGGTCTGCTGGCAACGAACAGCCACTCAATTGTCTGTCTGGATTTCGGGAGTAACCGTCTCACCAATGATCGCTCCTACTTTTTGCAACGAAGGGACGAGAGTCTGTTGAGGCCCAATCAGCGGGTCAGTGCTGGCTGCCGGTACCGGGGACTGGTGGTGAGAATTCGCTGCAGCGCGTCAGGGGGACCGGACCGTGAACCCGGAGACGCTATACACTGAGGCGAAACGAGGCACAGGTGAGTCCGAGGACTTGCACAAGGCCTGGCTTCGGGCACAGATGTTTTAAAATCGCAACGGTGGAATCCGGCTCGCAGTAGGACGGCCAAATAGCTACCGTGTCGCTTTCTTGCCGGTGGATACACTGATATGCCATCAGACAATAGAGCGCATTGGCTTTGCTATTTATTGATGCAGGCTGACATGTTGGCGACCAGCTCCACCGCCTCGAACTGTTCATTCACCTTTTGAAGGTGTGGAGTCTCAGCGAAATGGGTACTATTGTTTTGGCGGCTTCTTTGTGTTTGTTTTTTCTTATATCCGTGTTGGCAACATAGATTGTATAACGTTGTAATATAAGCGTTTTTCGGAAAGCCTCCAATCCTTTTCATTGTTTGATCCGGAGTCTCAAGGGGTTAACTGAAGACTGGAGAAAGAGCTATGCTCATTCAAAAAGCCTACGTAACACTGCTGTTTTATAAAGAGTACAGCGATGAAGAGAGATGTTTTACATGGCTCATCCAGCAGTACTGCGGGGGAGGCGGTTTTAAACTCAGGAGGAGGCCCCGAAAGCTGATGGCCCTCGGCAATTAGGAAGAACAAAATTCTAAATGCATCAGCCATTTACGTGTAGACTCAACTAGCTCCATATGCAACTAAATGGCTGCCTGGCGCCTGTCGGCATAACCAGCATTTTACAGTAAGGACAAAGCACTATTTTGGCCGACCGAAGGATTGCACCCAAATCGTCGGATTAAGAGAAGTAGATGATTTATCTTGAAATAGAATCCATTTTTGATGTTTGCGATCATTATTCAGCTATGTGGCTCATTTAATGGCTGCATAGAACTGGCGTTTCCCTGCTGCTGCTCTGCTCCACAGGATTTACATGTGCCAAAAGCAGTATGAATATCATGGTTTGTAACGCTCTGAGGTACAATACATTGTGGATGTACAGGTTATGAAGGATATGTTTTCTATTTCCATAGAAAGGTTATCATTTTGACCTTACAATAGACTTCCACGTGTCTTGTATTTTGCTTGCATGCCATATTTATTAATGAAATATATCTAGTCTCACACAAAGTTATTTTTTTTTTATTTTTTTTTTAAACCATGAAACATGTACATTTTCATCCTTTCTTAGCATTGTGCATTTCCATGCTGCTGCTTGTTATTAATCTTGTCACCTCTTTTGGAAAATGCACTCATGTCACTAACACCTGTCATCAAATGTAGAAGAAATCACAAACCCCAATGCTGCAGTCCGCCCTCCTTACAGTAATGATGTCTCCGTTTGAATGAACTAGTGTTTTTTGTTGGAGACCATGAATGAAGCATGCTGAAAATCTCATCAAACATCCTCCAGTTCTTTGTTTGAATTGTTGCCCATTCTATTTCTTGTTGAATTTTCGCACCATTTTCATTCACCTTCACAAAAACATTCTACCAGCTTCCAGTTCTGGGGGAGGAATTGAGCCCTTTTTTTTCTAGGTTCATTACTGTAAGTTTCCTTTGTTTAACGTAGAAAATTTGGTATCCAAAGATTATTTAAATTTAAACCAAGGTAATTCAAATGGAGTTTGTAATTGCTTACTTATTACTTATTCATAGACAGATATAAACATTTAATCATTCTGACCAAGAGTAGTGTGTGTATATATATATATATATATATATATATATATATATATATATATATATATATAATTAGCTTTACAAAAATTGAAATGCATCTGAAGATGTCCATCTTACCATCCGATGTTACTGCTGAAAGGTCTTATCTCCCATTTGCATATTGCTATTCAACAAAGTCCAAAACGCAAACATATGGCTCTTATTTTGTGGTTATGTCAATCATCGAAATACCTGCTGGATTGTACCGTAGATTCTGTTCTGCTGTTGCTTACTACTTAAAGGAGCTACAAGTAATACTGAGACCTTGTGGCTCAAATCAGTACAACAGGTTGCCAATCACAAGAATCTAATATGCTGTTTTTAAACGGTGTGAAACCCTTCAGAATTTTTACTAACACAGGGTAGGTATGTGATTTTCTGGTCAGCTTCTCTTACTGGCTTCAGTGTTAGCAGGCTGCTGCTCTTTTGCCAAGATAAAATGTCAATTGTGGCGCTCTGTGTTGGGAACCCTGGGAAATCTCATAAGATTGGCTGAGGAACCAGGAAGTAAATATGGGTTGCACTCTGAACCAAAATAGTTCCAGACCATACCTCTCAGTTTGCAAGGAGAAAAACATGGCTAAGACATTATTGATGGAGAGGACTGATTGTTTATAGGGAATGTACTTCCATCCCTGGTGAGAAATGAGAATGATTTTGGTAGATTTTACAGTAAATATCTTACTTATAGCTCATTAAGTTTCTATCATATCTATAGTTTTATCTAATTGTATGCATAATGGCAGTCAAGTTCAATCTATATTAGAGCTGGTCGATAAAAATGATACCAATATATATATATCTCAAAATAATTTTTCCTCAAGAAACACGAGAAAGGGCCTGATATCAGGGGTGGTAATAAGACTTTTATTTTCACTTGCCACAGTGGGTGGTGGGAGAAATTTTGTACCAGACATTATTTTTCTTTTGTGTGTATAACATTTGCCTTAGTAAGGAACACCCCCAGTAAAATCTAATTATATAAACGGTATAAATTATTAATAATTTTCAAAGAAGAAATTGAATGTAAATTAAGATTTTAACATAAATGTGTACTTATAACAGTATTTACAACCTGTCTTTCACAAGTAATTTCCTTACTTTTTCACTTCAGTATCCCTAATCTGTATTTGATTCAGAATCAAATTGTGGTTAAGTTTTAATTTTTTGTTTAAATCTTATTACTTTTTTATTTCTCACTTCCCATTCTTTAGGTGTAAATGCAGTGTTCACGGTAGTATCACTACTGTGAAAACTACATGATAGGAGGGTCCATTAGAGTTTTTGAAGAAAGCTACACATACGTAAACACCCAGAATTGTTGCTTTCAAACTTATTGATAATTTAATACTGCAATAATATAATTACTTTATAGATGCTTCCAAATAAAAAGCTGCAGATGTGTGCATCATTCAAAAGATAACATTAAGAGAACAGCATAAGCTTAAACTTATTCCCTTACAACAACGGACACTTGAGGATTCAGTGTATTGTATTTAATTTATTTAATTTAATTTTATGCATTTTGAACATCCAACCTAGTGGTTTTTTTTTTTCAATTTTATACAAGTGAAGCCTGAGCTTGTGCGCGAGGTTGAGAGGTTCCGACTAGAGATAGTCGGACTCACCTCGACGCACCGCTCTGGCTCCGGAACCAGTCTCCTTGAGAGGGGCTGGACATTCTTCCACTCTGGAGTTGCCCATGGTGAGAGGCGCCGAGCTGGGGTTGGCATACTGGTTGCCCCCCATCTCGGTGCCTGCACGTTGGGGTTTTCCCCGGTGAACGAGAGGGTGGCCTCCCTCCGCATTCGTGTGGGGGGACGGGTTCTGACTGTTGTTTGCGCTTATGCGCCAAACAGCAGTTCAGATTACCCACCCTTTTTGGAGTCCTTGGAAGGGGTACTGGAGAGTGCCCCTCCTGGGGACTCCCTCGTTTTGCTGAGGGACTTCAACGCTCACGTGGGCAATGACAGTGGGACCTGGAGGGGCGTGGTTGGGAGGAATGGCCCACCTGATCTGAACTCGAGTGGTGTTTTGTTGTTGGACTTCTGTGCTCGTCATGGATTGTCCATCACAAACACCATGTTCAAGCATAAGGGTGTCCATATGTGCTCTTGGCACCAGGACACCCTAGGTCGCAGTTCAATGATCGACATTGTTGTCGTTTCATCTGACCTGCGGCCGTATGTCTTGGACACTCGGGTGAAGAGAGGGGCGGAGCTCTCCACCGACCACTACCTGGTGGTGAGTTGGCTCCGATGGCGGGGGAGGAAGCCGGTCCGACCGGGCAGGCCCAAACGCACTGTGAGGGTTTGCTGGGAACGTCTGGCAGAGTCCCCTGTGAGGCGGAGCTTTAACTCCCACCTCCGGGAGAACTTTAAACACATCCCGAGGGAGGCGGGGGACATTGAGTCTGAATGGACCATGTTCCACGCCTCTATTGTTGAGGCGGCTAGTTGGAGCTGTGGCCGCAAGGTTGTCGGTGCATGTCGCGGCGGCAACCCTCGAACCCGCTGGTGGACACCAGCGGTGAGGGAAGCCGTCAAGCTGAAGAAGGAGTCCTACCGGGTTTTTTTGGCCTGTGGGACTCCGGAAGCAGCTGATGTGTACCGGCAGTCGAAGCGGCAGGCGGCTCGGCTGGTCGCCGAGCCAAAAACTCGGGCGTGGGAAGAGTTCGGAGAGGCCATGGAGAAAGATTTCCGTACGGCTTCGAAGCGATTCTGGTCCACTATCCGGCGTCTCAGGAGGGGGAAGCAGTGCAGTACCAACACTGTTTACAGTGGGAGTGGTGTACTGCTGACCTCGACTCGGGACGTCGTGCGTCGGTGGGCGGAATACTTCGAAGACCTCCTTAATCCCACCAACACGTCTTCCATTGAGGAAGCAGAGCCTGAGGACTCTGGGTCGGGTTCTCCCATCTCTGGTGCTGAGGTTGCCGAGGTTGTTAAAAAGCTCCTCGGTGGCAAGGCCCCGGGGGTGGATGAAATTCGCCCTGAGTACCTTAAGGCTCTGGATGTTGTGGGGCTGTGTTGGTTAACGCGGCTCTGCAACATTGCGTGGACATCGGGGGCAGTTCCTCTGGATTGGCAGACTGGGGTGGTGGTCCCCCTATTTAAAAAGGGGGACCGGAGGGTGTGTTCCAACTACAGAGGAATCACACTCTTAAGCCTCCCTGGTAAGGTCTATTCAGGGGTTCTGGAAAGGAGGGTCCGTCGGATAGTCGAATCTCGGATTCAGGAAGAGCAGTGTGGTTTTCGTCCTGGCCGTGGAACACTGGACCAGCTCTATACCCTCAGCAGGATTCTTGAGGGGGCATGGGAGTTTGCCCAACCAGTCTACATGTGCTTTGTGGATCTGGAGAAGGCATTCGACCGTGTCCCCCGGGGGATCCTGTGGGGGGTACTCCGGGAGTATGGAGTACCGGACTCTTTAATAAGGGCTGTCAGGTCTCTGTACGACCGGTGTCAGAGTCTGGTCCGCATTGCCGGCAGTAAGTCGGACTCGTTTCCGGTGAGAGTTGGACTCCGCCAAGGTTGCCCTTTGTCACCGATTCTGTTCATAACTTTTATGGACAGAATTTCTAGGCGCAGCCAAGGTGTTGAGGGGATCCGTTTTGGTGGCCTTAGGATTGCGTCTCTGCTATTCGTGGATGACGTGGTCCTATTGGCTTCATCAGGGCGTGATCTACAGCTCTCACTGGAGCGGTTCGCAGCCGAGTGCGAAGCGGCCGGGATGAAAATCAGTGCCTCCAAATCCGAGACCATGGTCTTGAACCGGAAAAGGGTAGAGTGCCTTCTCCGGGTTGGGGAGGATGTCCTGCCCCTAGTGGAGGAGTTCAAGTATCTTGGGGTCTTGTTCACGAATGAGGGGAAGATGGAGCGGGAGATCGACAGGCGGATTGGTGCAGCGTCTGCTGTGAAGCGGGCGCTGTACCGATCCGTTGTGGTGAAGAGAGAGCTGAGCCAAAAGGCGAAGCTCTCGATTTACCGGTCGATCTACGTTCCTACCCTCATCTATGGTCACGAGCTTTGGGTCGTGACCGAAAGAACGAGATCCCGGATACAAGCGGCTGAAATGAGTTTTCTCCGTAGTGTGTCTGGGCTCTCCCTTAGAGATAGGGTGAGGAGCTCAGTCATCCGGGGAGGACTCAGAGTAGAGCCGCTGCTCCTCCACGTCGAGAGGAGCCAGTTGAGGTGGCTCGGGCATCTGGTCAGGATGCCTCCTGGACGCCTCCCTGGTGAGGTGTTCCGGGCACGTCCCACCGGGAGGA
>NC_046373.1:35879774-35972274 GCF_011125445.2 Fundulus heteroclitus
TAAGGTTAATGGTGTTACATCTTCCAGCAGCACTCCGACTGACCCCTGGATTCCCCCTGTTGAGATCAGCCACTTAAACTACGAACAACAACAGGTCGTAAAGAAAATGCTTTGTGAAGAGAGCAGAGCCTTCTCCCGTGACAGTGATGACATTGGATGCATCCCTTCTTTACAGATGGAAATCAGGACTAAGGATGATATCCCAGTCCAAAGAGCCTATCCATCCATTCCAAAGCCACTTTACAAAGAAGTGCAGGAGTATATCCAGGAACTTCTGGTTAAAGGGTGGATTGTGAAGTCTCAGTCACCATACGCAGCCCCGGTCATATGCGTCAGGAAGAAAGATGGATCCTTACGACTTTGTGTTGATTACCGGCTCCTCAACAACAAAACTGTACCCGACCGTCACCCCCTCCCTAGAATCCAGGACATCACTGATTCCTTGGGAGGATATGCTTGGTTCTCGATTCTGGACCAAGGGAAAGCGTACCACCAAGGCTTCATTGCTGAGGGATCAAGGTACCTGACTGCATTCACAACCCCCTGGGGTCTGTACGAGTGGGTCCGTTTGGGTTGTCCAATGCTCCGGCAGCCTTTCAACGGAGCATGGAGGGAATGCTTGATAAGCTGAGAGATGAACTTCCTGTTTGCGGTAAGGCGTATTGTATCACTTCCTGTTTTCACTGCGTGAGCAACGGTTTGTTGCTCCAGATTCTCTCGCTTTTATCTTTAATCTCTTTGCTGTAACATCTGTTTCTAACACATAAGCACTTTTAAAACATTTTCTGTTGCTGCACATCACGCTTGGGAACTCCTCGTGTTTCATGGTTTGCTCTCTTGGCGTGGTAGAAGGGCGCTAGCCTAGCTTTAGCCTAGCCTAGCTTTAGCTCCACAATGGCTTCCTCTCCTACTATTACTTCAGCTTCTCTGTCTCTGACTAAGTCTCCCCTTATCTCCTGCTCTCTGTGTCAGATGTTTAGCTATTCCTCTGCCTCCTTTAGTGATAATGGTACTTGTAATAAATGTAGTGTTTTTGTAGCTTTGGAGGCGAGGGTGTCAGAATTAGAGTCCCGGCTCCGTGCTATGGAAAGACCAGCTGATAGCCGCCCCTCTTTTAAACATTTAATTTTACAATTAAATGTGGTCTATTAAATATAAGGTCTCTCCCTCCAAAGACTTTGTTAGTTAACGAATTGATTTCTGATAAACAGATTGATTTGTTTTGTCTCACAGAAACCTGGCTACAAGAGGACTACGTTAGTATAAATGAGTCAACTCCCTCCAATTATTCAAATTTCCACATTCCCAGATCTGTGGGAAGAGGAGGAGGAGTGGCAACCATCTTTCAGTCTGATATATTAATTAGTCCCAGGCCAATTAATAACTACAGTTCTTTTGAACATTTAACCCTCAGTTTCCCTCATCCAAACTGCAAAGCAATAAAACCTCTTCTGTTTGTTGTTTTGTATCGTCCACCAGGCCCTTACACTCAGTTTTTGGATGAGTTGTCAGATTTCTTATCTGATTTGGTGTTAAATACTGATAAGGTTATTATAATGGGTGATTTTAACATCCATGTTGACACAGAATGTGATAACCTTAGTGTAGCCTTTAAAACTATCCTAGATTCAATTGGTTTTGCTCAAAATGTGCCTAAACCGACGCACTCTTGGCTTCATACTTTAGACCTTGTGCTGACATATGGCATTGATTGTGAAGAATTAACAGTATTTCCTCACAACCCTGTCCTATCTGATCATTTTTTAATAACATTTGAGTTTAATCTGAGTTCTCCACCCCCAAAAGAGGGTTCCATTATAGTAGATCTTTATCGGATAATGCTGTATCAAAACTTAAAGAGTCTGTCCCCTTTCTAATTTCCTCCGTATTGCAGAAATGCCCTGTAGATGGCAGCAATGTTGTTTCTTCCAATTCACAAATACATGTCTTTGTAAACGGTATGACTTCGTCATTGCGTTCTGCATTAGACAATGTAGCTCCCTTGAAAAAGAAGGTGATTATTCACAGGAAGCTGGCTCCTTGGTTTAATTCAGAGCTGCGTTCCTTGAAGCACAATGTTAGGAAATTGGAGAGAAAATGGCGCTCTACACACCAAGAGGAATCCTACCTAATCTGGAGGAACAGTCTATTGTTGTATAACAAGATCCTTCGCAGAGTTAGAGCAGCATATTTTTCATCATTAATTGAGGAGAATAAGAATAATCCTAGATTTCTCTTCAGTACAGTTGCCAAACTTACCCAGAGCCACAGCTCTGTTGATCCATCCATTCACTTAGCTCTTAGCAGTAATGATTTTATGGGATTCTTCATAAATAAAATTGATTCCATTAAAAATAAAATAATTGGCATCCTCCCAAACATGATTACCTCGTCCTCAGTAAGTGAGGCAGCATTGGAGGAATCCTTAGAACCTGCGCAGTGTCTGAACTGTTTAAAAGCAGTAGAGCTTTCTGAGCTATCTAAAATTTTAGCTTCATCTAAACCTTCTACCTGTATGTTAGACCCAATCCCAACCAAGTTGTTTAAGGAGGTTGTCAAAATACCTCTAAAATCGGTGGTGTAGTGAGCTCAACCATATTCTCTATCATTCACAAATTAAGAGATAATTTGGAAATTAAAGGTATTACATAAAAAAGATAACATAAAGAGCTCTTTAATTGTGTATTTAAATTGATTGTTTTCTTTTTATTAAACTGCATGTTTTGACTGATTGTTTTTCTTTCTTACAAAGATCAAGCATTCATGTATTAAATGAGTGAAATGATGATTATTTTAGTGCAGTCCAAGTGTCAGACAGGCTAAGGAGAAAATAGTTTGTGGAAAGAGGAAGTAGCGCTTGGAAGGAGACTGCAGCTGCTGGCTACAGGAAATCTGCCGAGGAGAAAATAAGAAGTGGAATCAGACAGTTTGGTTCAATGACCTGCTGCCTGGGGTCGGACAAAGAGGAGCGAAAACTTTTGACTCGGCCAGAGATCTGCATAGGGTGAAAAGTTTATGAGGTGATAAGGTACTGGGTGCAAGTGTTCGGTGGAGACAGGGGGGGGTTGAGGTTTGCAACCTCCCAACGGTTCTCTCAGCACATAAAAGAAGGGTGATTTGGGTACTCGTGGCTCAGATTCTCATCTCAGAAGACATGCAGCGCGGAGCAGAAGAGAAGAAGACCCAAGACGGAAGGCCGATCGTGGAGCCAAAGGAAGAACACGGCACCCGTGTCTCTGAGAACCGCCGAGACTGAGTCAGATTATCTATTTTTCGTGTTTTTCCACAATTCGGGGCCAACGATCTGCAAATCCTGTCAAGAAGAACTGCTGTGGTTTTGACCTGGTTGATGAGAAGATCCTAGATGTCCAGAAGATGCGAGTTGCACCCATGAGATGTCAGCTCTGCAGTTAGACCAACCTCTCAAGCCAAGGAGACGCACCTCAGGCACGGACATCAAGGCAAAGGGCTCCAGGCGGGAGTCTTTGTGAGTGGGGCATCAACGGGACATCGGGTTTGCCATCGAGAGAAGGCCCGTTGTTCGGCTGAACAACTCCTTATCCAGCAATCAAAGCCACTATAAGTTTCCATCTGAGGTTCGGGTCGGTTTGCTCCTCAAAATTTAAAATCCTCTCCTAAATATATTAGTAAGCAGCCTTAGATAAGAGATAGGACGTTGATTTAATATTCATTTCTAATCTGTTAAATTGCTTAATGCTGTTTCTAAGGTTGCCTGACCTGTCCACTGCAGAAGGGTGTGGCCCTAGGACGAAGGTGGTTAGCCGGTCAGTCGTATCCTACTCATCTAGCTGAAAAGGTCTCACAGGAATTCTAAACAGGGTAATACTCGTTAGATTCAGAGGTCCTTAGAACCCCAGCTAGTTTGAGCTTTAACCCAAAATAGGAAGGATGTGGGGGAAGTGGGGTTTTAGTTCAAAGCCAAAAATCTGACAAGGTATTCCCTCTGATCAGTGGTCCTATTTTAGACATGATTAATCTATCCTTGGTAAATGGATATGTACCACAGGCTTTTAAAGTAGCTGTTATTAAACCTTTACTTAAGAAACCATCTCTTGATCAAGATGAGCTAGTAAATTACAGATCTATATCTAATCTTCTTTTCTTATCTAAAATTCTTGAGAAAGTAGTTGCTAATCAACTATGTGAACATTTACAAAGTAATGACCTACTTGAGGAGTTTCAGTCAGGCTTTAGAGCTCATCATAGCACTGAAACAGCTCTGGTGAAGGTCACCAATGATATTCTCATGGCCTCAGATAATGGACTTGTGTCTATACTTGTCCTGTTAGATCTCAGTGCTGCATTTGATACAGTTGATCACAATATTCTCCTACAAAGACTTGAGCATACTGTAGGGATTAAGGGAAAAGCATTAGGCTGGTTTAAATCTTATCTGTCGGACAGATTCCAGTTTGTTCATGTTAATAATAAATCTTCCTCAAACTCTAGGGTCACTTGTGGAGTACCACAGGGTTCAGTCCTTGGACCAATTCTATTTACTATATATATGCTTCCGATTGGCAAAATTATCAGACAGCATGGGATTAATTTCCACTGTTATGCTGATGACACTCAGCTATATTTATCCATAAATCCTGATGAATCCAATCAGTTACTTCGACTGCAGTCATGTCTTGATGACATCAAAAGCTGGATGACTTTAAATTTCCTGCATTTAAATTCTGACAAGACAGAAGTTGTAATCTTTGGGCCAGAGTCTTCAAAAAAAAAAAGTTCTTAATCAATCACTTAATCTGGATGGCATTAACTTGGCCTCTGGTAATAAAGTTAAAAATCTTGGTGTTGTTTTCGACCAAGACATGTCATTTAAATCCCATATTAAACAGGTTTCCAGAGTTTCCTTTTTTCACCTCAGGAATATCGCCAAAATTAGGAACATTCTGTCCAGGGGTGATGCTGAAAAACTAGTCCATGCATTTGTTACTTCAAGGCTGGACTATTGTAATTCTTTACTATCAGGAAGTCCACAAAATGCAGTTTGAAGTCTTCAGCTGATCCAAAATGCTGCGGCAAGAGTTCTGATGAAAATCAACAAGAGGGATCATATTTCTCCAATTTTAGCTTCCCTTCATTGGCTTCCTGTTAAATCAAGAATAGAATGTAAAATTCTCCTTCTAACGTATAAAGCCCTTAATAATCAATCTCCATCATATATCAGAGCTCTGATTACCCCGTATGTTCCTAACAGAGCACTTCGCTCTCAGACAGCAGGTCTGCTGGTGGTTCCTAGAGTCTCTAAAAGTAGAATGGGAGGCAGATCCTTTAGCTATCAGGCTCCTCTCCTATGGAACCAACTCACAGTTTTGGTCCGTGAGGCAGACACCCTATCTATTTTTAAGACTAATCTTAAAACTTTCCTTTTTGACAAAGCTTATAGTTAGAGTGACTCATGTTACCCTGAGCTATCTCTATAGTTGTGCTGTGATAGGCATAGGCTACTGGAGGACATCAGGGTCTAATTTTCTCACTCTACTGATTTCTACTGTTCTTCAGTCTACTGTTCTCCAGTTTTGCATTGTATTACATTGAAATGACTGTCGTCATTTCAGCTTTTAACTTTTTGCGCTCTCTCTTTTTCTTCATAGTAGGTACACCTGGTCTGGCGTTCTGTTAACTGTGACATCATCCAGAGAAGACGGCTCACCCGCTACTACCATCTAATGTAGAACAGATTACTAGATCAATCTGTGCTTGTTTGTCTCTCTTGTTGTGTCTCTGCTCTGTCTTCCGTAACCCCAGTCGGTCGAGGCAGATGACCGTTCATACTGAGCCCGGTTCTGCCGGAGGTTTTCCTTCCCGTTAATGGGGAGTTTTTCTTCCCACTGTCGCTTCATGCTTGCTCAGTATGAGGGATTGCAGCAAAGCCATGTACAATGCAGACGACTCTCCCTGTGGCTCTACGGTTCCCCAGGAGTGAATGCTGCTTGTCGGGACTTTGATGCAATCAACTGGTTTCCTTATATAGGACATTTTGACCAATCTGTATAATCTGACCCAATCTGTATAATATGATTGAACTTGATTTTGTAAAGAGCCTTGAGATGACATGTTTCATGATTTGGCGCTATATAAATAAAATTGAATTGAATTGAATTGACAACAACTTGGTTCAGAGTGACTAAATGATGACAGCAACTTTGGTCAAAATCACTTTACATATAGAGAATTAGAATGTCTCTTATTTTGTAATTCCACATCAGAATTGTCTGAAACTTTCTGAGTCACATCTGGGGGTGTTCTACTATCATGCTGAAGTGGTTGCATCCACTGATTATCTAATTTAGTTGCTAGAGCTACAGCAACTTTGTTAATAATTAGTTAATATATAGCAATTTCAAATGGCTCTTCTTTTGAAATGCCACATCAGAATTGTCTGAAACTTACTGAGCCACATCTGGGGGTGTTCTAATGTCATGCTGAAGTGGTTGCATCCACTGATTATCTACAGTTTAGGTGCTAGAGCTACAGCAACTTTGTTAATAATGGGTTAATATATAGCAATTTCAATTAGCTCTTATTTTGTAATTCCACATCAGAATTGTCTGAAACTTGTTGAGCCACATCTAGGGGTGTTCTACTATCATGCTGAAGTGGTTGCATCCACTGATTATCTACGGTTTAGTTGCTGTAGTTTAGTAGTGTAGTGTAGTTTTGTGCTGAAACTTACTGAGCCACATCTGGAGGTGTTCTGCTACCATGCAGCATGGTAGTATAAAACAGCAAAAATTTAGTCAATCTAGAGATTTTTAAATGCCTTTATTTTTAAAACACAAATGATGTAGATGCAGTTTGATGAATAAGTTCTGAAGAACATCATCTGTCATATGTAGGTGAAAGTAGTCAGCTGTAAAAGAAAACAGTGTTTTGAGAGTTTTTTAGGCTAAAGAGTGTCACATAAAGTATTGCATTAAGCATGGAAACATTTTTAATATATGTAAATATGTGTGAAAACACGTGATTGATACACCGCGAACATACTGCTTTTATTTTGAAAAGTAGTCTCAGTCTGCCGTAATCTTTAGTGTTTGCGAGACCAACAAAATCAAGTGAGGGCTCACTTGACCGCAGTCTTATCTCTCCCTGCGTTTGCGCTGCAGGCGCCATGGTCACCATGGTCTGTCAAAGTCTGCTCCTGAATCTTGAAGTGTTGCTGAATTTACCCTCTTCATGCACCTTGAAAGTATTTGAAGCTGTGCCAGAAACTTTTCGATTTCTATGTCAATTATTCTCAAGTCTTACAAGGCGTGCTTGTGTTGCCTTTTACTTGAATTCAGGTGCACATAACGTAAGTCACATGTAATTTAGGTACACATTTTAAGGGTAATTTTAAGGCACTTGCAACATTGGTGGCTTTAGCCCAAACCCATCATTCTTCTTCCTTCCAGCTGTTTAGTCTTCATTTATGCACCCCCCCCCCCCATTTAATCCCTTGCACGCGTTACATTAACTCAGCCTCTGTATTGTTCTGGTGTAAGAGATGTCTGACATCCCTGATTTCTGCAATGCAGTCGAGTTTATTTTTAGAGTAACTATTTTCCTTTTTAGTGTCAAAGGTCTGTCATCTGTCTAAAAAAAAAAAAAAAAAAAAAAGTATTTATTATATCTGACCCCAAAGGGACGGGATAAAGAGATGAGAGGAGGCAGCCAATGTAGCCTTGAAACACTCTGCATGAGTGGGACTTTAGATTAAATTTGAAAAGCAGTTCCCCATTCTTGAAAAAAATAAAGAGCGTAGAAATACCAGCAAGAACTTAAAACTGTTTTCACCCCTGGTCTTAACTTTATTCAGCTAACTTTAACTTCAGAGCGCCCGCGCTCTGAAACATTAACATAATCTCACTTAACTTTCGATAAAAGTTAAGAGGTCTTTACATAATTTAGTGGAGAACTTGCTGCCAGCATTACTGTGACAGCTGAGGTACTACGGTGAAGAACTGGCTATTTCAGAATGGTGTTCAGTCACAAGTCAATCGTTAGTACTCTGATGGAAAATTATGGTTCCTGAGAGCCGAGTCAGGCTCACAATAACAGAGGCGGACAAATGGATCTGGAGTCCTCCACAACATTTAACGACACCAGGTTTTCTTCACAAAAATGGCTTCCTTTAAATGAGAACATCTTCACTGAAAGAGTGACCTCTGGCCTGCAGATGAGTGTAAACCCCAGAATCTTGGCTTGATGTTGTTGCTGTTCTGGGTAATCCTGTTGACCAGTGGCTGTTTTGTTTCCGCGATGTAGAACTGGTCACCGTCCTCCTCGCACTTGAAAATATTTCAACAAAGAACCTGTCCAGATAACCTTCTGTATTTTATTGACATTCAAATTATTTCCTACCCCACACATTCCTACTTTGCTAAAAGCCTAGTCTTGGTGACACTAAGGAATGACAACTTTCTATGGGTCCCCCAACTGTTAGACATGCAGAGAGATTTTAGAATTTATTTTTCTTCAGGGTTTTGTTTTAGAGAAAACCCACTTCCGTTATTGATGATGCAGTAAACAGCTGCTCTGCTATTTTTATTACACTTGATTGCTTCATGCACAAATACGTAACCCAAACAAAAACTGTTTATTCATCCTTTACAAAGAACTAAAAACAGGAGAACAGGAAAAAGGGAGAAAAAACAAGGAAAAGAAAGACATAATTATAAAAGGACTTTTTTTTTTTTTTTTTTTTAAAGTTACATTTTCAAAAAGGTCTGGCTTCCAGTGCAGCTCCTTTGGTGGGTTCTTCAGAATACCACACATTTATTAAGCCCAGCAAAGTTCACTGTGGACAGAAGAACAGCAATAAAAACAAGGTCATTTTTTTGGGGTTAAGACACCATCAGTTAACTTGATTTATAATGACTGGTAACTCTGCAGCAGAACACAACTTTGATAGTACACAAACAGCATAAAATAATCTTGTGTAAATATTATGGTTAGACCAAGTGCCAAATGTCTTCGGCTGTGGAGAAAACTCTGCGGTCTTACGGCGCACTGTGTGACAGGTTCAAGGACGGCTGTTAGGGCCCTCCGAATAAAGATAACCTGCGATAACTATCTGAGTGTCAGACTATCCCAGTGTGACAGCTGCTACGACCTATGTCAATTACAGGGTTTATACAGGAATGAGTAACTAATGCCTAATGCTCTTAGAAATAATTTTAATTCCATGACCCATGACTCTCCTACATCTATCTATCGATCGATATAGGAGAGTCATGGGTACTGATGGCTGTGTTCAGACACCAGAGCACCTCCGCATGCAGTGTTGCATTGGATCCAAATGTTGTTCGAAGACCGTCTGATTTTCCTACATTAGTGGCAGTAGAGCTTGCTCCAGCTGCTGCTGTGCTGTTTGCGGTAGCTAATGCGGATGTGACTGCGTTGGTTACAGAAAAGTAACTTGACATTGTTAGCCGTTGTCTGCCCCTTACAGTTGATCTGTGGCTGTCTGCAGTGGTGTAGTGGTCACTGGAGAAGTGGGTATACTCTCAATGTTTGCCCTGCTCAATGACATGTAACACTGCTCTATTTAGTTTACCCAAAAATCCATCAGAAACGTTTACCAATTTTAAAATATTTCCTTGAGCTACTACGTGAGGTGTGAAAATACTGTTGTAAGTTTTTTACGGCTTCTGGCAGGTAATGTAAAATTTTCTTTGGTTTATATTGAAGGAATTCCTACACTACATCCAGAATCAACATTTCATTACTTTACTGTAGGTCTTTCAATATAGGCCTAGATAATAAGGCATATGGTAAGTCCTGAATTGAATGAGAAAGAGAATCTATAGAAAGAGATAAAGTTAATGACGAGGAGAACGTCAAAACTCAAATCACTTTGTCTTTGCAAATCATTAATTGTCAAATATACCAGCTGAAACACCCAAAGAAGTGTTGATCTTGTTGATTTAGACATCCTGAGAATGAAAGCTTGGCCCCAATTTATGAACCTCAATTTTAAAATGGACGGTGATTTTAAACTTGACAGTCAAAAAAGGACCTCAGTTAAGTCATTTTAATCATTTAAGGAACAAAGCAAAGGCCTCCCTTTACTGTTTGCCTGTTTATCTTAGAATTTAGTTTAAAGAACTTCTGTTTGTTTTTAAGGTTTTAAACAGCTTTCCCACCTTGCTTAAATGAGCTTCTCCTTCACCTTTACAACCCTGCTTGCTTATTCACGTCTGCTGACCAACTGCTTACGGTCATTCTCAGTTCTGCCCAGATGCTTAGAGGGAACAGGGCCTTCTCTATTGGGTCCCCCTAAGTTATAGAACAACTTACCTTTGTACATTTGACAGGCCACTCTGCTTTCCAGTTTTAAAACCTGTCTTATAACCTATTTTTACTCATTGGCCTTCAACCTTACTGAGATTTTATCTTTCTCAACTTTTCTTAGTTCTTGTATTTCTGCTGTGCCGGCTGGTTCTCTTATGTTTGATATAAAGTTTTTATTATTATTATTATTATTATTATTATTATTTTAAACTGTTGAGTCTTTACCCAAGTCATTTTATTAGATGTTATTTTGTTTTACCTCGTGTTAAAGCGCTCTTTAAATGATGATGATTATGATCACAAGAAACATTTGCATCACCTCCCAGAAGCTGGAAAGAAAAGAGACCAAAACATTTTTCACACCTCACTTAGTAACTTAAGGAATTATTTTAAACTAAATATTTTAGCCTAAAATATTAAACTGTTTATTGGTTATTGTTGTTTCTTCAATCCCACCGTTATGTTTAGTAACGTTTGCTAAAAGATGCAGCAGTTTGATTTAATCCATCTGAATGCAGCATTTGCAAGCCATACTCTGATTGGATGGAAAGAAACCTGTCTGTGATTGGCTGGTGAGGTGGACAGTTATTGAAGTCACAAGCGCACAGACAGAATCCAGCGACAACCAGCTGGTGTTGAGCGTGGAAGGATCAGGTCGAGCACGCAAGTAGACACGTCATCTTTACTGCTGACAGCCTGCAGACATGTCCCGAATTCCTCATTTTTCACCCACTTTTGTTGAAATATGCATTTTCCCCATTCTCTAGCTCTTTCTACGCATCGAGCTTCTTTTCCCAACATTGTAAAAACATATGGCTTTACGATCAACCGCAAGCAGTTCAGCGTTTATATTGCTTATATCTGACAAAACTGTTTTATTGACACCCCAAGGACATTTTGCTGAACTTCTTTTATTATTTACAAAAGGACATTGAAGTTTTATTGAATAGCTTCACCCAAAGAGAACTCTTGAATTTATTACTGGACTATTTATTATTAAACTTATTTGATTGTGGTTGTGTTTTGGAAGGATATGGGATTAAAAAGCAGATCATGTGGTTTGTTTATATGACAGGGTTCTTGCAGGTTTTATTAAATTCAGCGGCGGGGGAATCCAGCATCAGAAAGTAAAAAGCTGTTCCAGAGATTAGCTTCAACCATTTGCATTTCCAGCTTCACAGCAGTAGACATCTGAATTCCTTTATTGAGTAAGGACTCTTTAGCCAAAGCTGAAGTGCGTGCGTGGTCACCACGATAAGTGCTGTCTGAATAGTGTAGTCAGTACGGAAGGAGGTAGGAAAATGAACCTGTAAGATTCCCCTCACAGCTAGTTTAGCGCAGGAACTTCACGACACCCCTTACTGGTGCTAAGGAGCTATAAGGTATCCCACAATCCGTGAGTGTGACATGACGTATAACCAAAGACCATCTCGTGAAAATCAAAGAAAATGTCCAGAGAGATGAGAACACGCACTTTGTAGTTCATTTTCAGAAGGCTGTAGACACAGATTTGACTAGAATCATCCATGTGCATTTCGGTCACATAATGACTTCAGAGTTAAAGGCTTTCTGAAATCGACAGCCGTCTGAAGCTCCTTTCCTCTCAATGATAGAGTTCTTACTAGGGTTGGGAATTGTAAAGATTTTCACGATTCCGATTCCCTTATGGATTCTGTGAAACGATTCGATTCCTTTTCGATTCCAATTTGGGGAAAAAAGGAGAACAGTTTGATGAGCAGCATCAACTTTGTTTACTTAACTATCACACGACCTTGCAAACTAACAAGGTCAAAATGTCCATAGCAAATGTGCAACTGGAGTAACATTTATATTTGTTTAAATAAAAAAAGGAATATAAGACCAAACTTAAATAAAGTAGATGAGTTGTTTAGAATACAAGAAAATGTAAGTTTGTTGTGACAGTTGCTTATTAATCTCTCTTTAGATAACCTCAGTCATCTAAATCTAACAGAGAAGCCATCCGTTTAATGAAAAAGAATTACTGTACAATTTTAGGAAATAAACTCGTCTCCCCCTGATTTAAATAAACAAGCATCACCTTTCTCTCGCTCCCTGAACTGCGGAGCAACTTCGTAGCATGTTTTGTTACATCCACTGCAATAGCTAGAATCATGTAAGAATTCCAGCTACCAGTAGTTATAATTAAGCATGCTAGCAATGAAGGGCTGGATTAATGAGAAAGGCACACTCCCTTAATAACCCCAAAGAGAGGTAGGAAATTGGTTTATTTCCAGAAATGGCATATGATTTACTAGGAACCAGCCAGTGAAGCCTAGCTACTTACCACCAGAGTTGCCTTCCATGCTGGTCGTAACTTTAGCTTCTGTCTGGAAAGAATCAAAAACACAGCATTCATTAAATTGTATGCCATGTTGTGTGTGCAGGTGTTTCTGCCTGTTGGATCCATTTCCTCCCGCGGATGTATATGCCATTTTGCAATGATTGCAAAGCGCCTCGTTGCCATCGTTCTCTTCCTTAAAATGAAACCAAACTTTCGACCGCTTCCCCCAATGGGGCGGCATTTTTTTTGTTTCGCTTTAAAGCCTGGTCACGTCGTGCACAAGTTACGCACACGTGCTTACTGAACGGCGCGTGCGTAACTTGCCTATAAAATGTGACGTAACTTGCGTAAAAAAAACCCGTTGTGCTAACGTGCTGCTAAGAGCCGCGGCACGACGGAATCGAAAAGAGAATCGTTTAGCGAGCTGCCAAACGGCGCCACGGCATTGGAATACACGGAACCGGTTCTGAACAGCAACCGGTTTTCGATTCCCATCCCTAATTCTTACTGTTGACCCCATGAAAGGTCAAGGAACAGGAACTAGGAGCTATAATTAAGTGTATTTGGATGGAGCAAGGGATAAAAATTACCTGGTTGAACAGGATGAAGGAAAACCAGGCCTGAAGCCAGATTGCCCACCTCTGGCAGCAATATATCAAGTTGCTCTTACCTCCTTACTCCTGGGTCTCCATACTCTCATCCTCTCCATCCCCTCCCTCTTCCAGAGCTTCATCCTCCTCTTCTTTCCTCTCTGGGGGTTTCTCATATGCCTTCTCTGACGGAGTGACAATCACACCATCCCATGTAGACATCTCAACAGCCAGGTCTGGGAAATTTTACATTCAATCTTTAGTTCAGAGTTGTGATTAAATATGAAACATCCAACTGAATATTGAAAAGGTTGAGAGAAGAAACTAAAATATTAACATTTTTCAAAAACAAAAAAAACCCTGCAGGCCACTCATCCTGAACCTAGGACCACATAGTGAATTTGGAAACAGCTCTTGATTTCTAGTGCTGCTGATGTGGAATGGTGACTGGTGATGCTAAAGGCAGTCAGTAGTGCTCCCATCTCAACATTCTGGATTATATCTTTAAACTTTAATGTTGACTACATTAAAGTGTTGAAAGCCACAGTATGACCGCAGCAAAAGCTTCATGTGCATACATCTGAATATATTTTGGTCAACCAATGGGGAAATTCAAACTGAAAGGCATTTTGTAATGATCTGTTTTAAATCAGAACTCTAGCTGGTTTTTAGTGGACGGTAAACGAAAAAAAAAAAAAAGTTTTCTTACAGCTGGCATCTCCCTCCAGGCCGAGGATCTTTCTATAACCTCCATGAGAAAGCACTCTGACCAATGTCTGGGCTGTGAAACACACCATGTCCTGAAGTAACACACAGAATTATTATCACTACCATGTTTCAACTTTTCTTCAGGTGCTATGGTGCAGAATTGTATCCAGGACAGTTCTGTATGCAGGTTTAATTTTTCTTAATTGGAAATTATCAGAATGCCATATAAAGACAAAATTAAATCATAAATCCTCAATATAAAACTACACTAATCCTCAGGATTAAGCATATACCTGCTGTTCCAGAGTCATGACTGTGTGCACCCTGAAGTTTCCACTTTCACAAGGGTCAGTAATACCAACAGAGCCAGGAAGAAAGAGACCAGCAGCCAGCATCTGGAGGCAACGCCTAAACAAATTCAGGACAAATTGCACAGGAAATCTCAGACTTTGTATGATCTGATCATAAAACAAGAGCTAAAGATTGGCACAAGCTTAAGTCTTAAATAAAGTGCTTAAATCTAAAACCGAAGTGGTTTTGTGTGTCTATTCAGACCTGCCAGTGCTGACAAAATTCCAAAAGCAGACAGTTTTTTTTTTTTTACAACAAAGTCTATCACTACTTTCAGTAGTTTCAACAAATCAACACACAAAGTGGCAGATTCTAATTGCATTAGGTCATCTCATAGTAGAGGGTCAGTGCTTTCTGAAAAAGCAGTTCAGCAAATCCTGATAAACGTCTACACTGATATCTGCAATTCAATTCAATTTTATTTATATAGCGCCAAATCATGAAACATGTCATCTCAAGGCACTTTACAAAGTCAAGTTCAATCATATTATACAGATTGGGTCAGATTATACAGATTGGTCAAAAATGTCCTATATAAGGAAACCAGTTGATTGCATCAAAGTCCCGACAAGCAGCATTCACTCCTGGGGAAGCGTAGAGCCACAGGAAGATTCATCTGCATTGTACATGGCTTTGCTGCAATCCCTCATACTGAGCAAGCATGAAGCGACAGTGGGAAGAAAAACCACCCATTAGCGGGAAGGAAAAACCTCCGGCAGAACCGGGCTCAGTATGAACGGCCATCTGCCTCGACCGACTGGGGTTACAGAAGACAGAACAGAGACAACAAAAAAAAACAAAAAAGCACAGAAGCACACATTGATCTAGTAATCTGTTCTACATTAGATGGTAGTAGCGAGTGAGCCGTCTTTTCTGGATGATGTCACAGTTAACAGAACGCCAGACCAGGTGTACCTACTATGAAGAGAAAAGAGAGAGAACAGAAAGTTAAAGCAGAAATGACAACACATAATGCATAATTGAAGAACAGTACAACTCAATAGAGTGAGAAAATTAGATCCTGATATACTCCAGTAGCCTAAGCCTATAGCAGTAAAACTATAAAGGTAGCTGAGAGTAACATGAGCCACTAGTTAGAATTTTTGTCAAAAAGAAGTTTTAAGCCTAGTCTTAAAAGTAGACAGGGTGTCTGCCTCACGGACCAAAACTGGGAGTTGGTTCCACAGGAGAGGAGCCTGATAGCTAAAGGATCTGCCTCCCATTCTACTTTTAGAGACTCTAGGAACCACCAGCAGACCTGCAGTCTGAGAGCGAAGTGCTCTGTTAGGAACATACGGGGTAATCAGAGCTCTGATATATGATGGAGTTTGATTATTAAGGGCTTTATACGTTAGAAGAAGAATTTTAAATTCTATTCTTGATTTAACAGGAAGCCAATGAAGGGAAGCTAAAATTGGAGAAATATGATCCCTCTTGTTGATTTTCATCAGAACTCTTGCTACAGCATTTTGGATCAGCTGAAGGCTTTGAACTGCATTTTGTGGAATTGAATTACAATAGTCCAGCCTTGAAGTAACAAATGCATGGACCAGTTTTTCAGCATCACTCCTGGACAGAATGTTTCTAATTTTGGCGATATTCCGGAGGTGAAAAAAGGAAACTCTGGAAACCTGTTTAATATGGGATTTAAATGACATGTCTTGGTCAAAAATAACACCAAGATTTTTTACTTTATTACCAGAGGCCAGGTTAATGCCACCCAGATTAAGTGATTGGTTAAAAAGTTTATTTTTTGAGGACTCTGGCCCAAAGATTACAACTTCGGTCTTGTCAGAATTTAGATGCAGGAAATTTAAAGTCATCCAGCTTTTGATGTCATCAAGACATGACTGCAGTCGAAGTAACTGATTGGATTCATCAGGATTTATGGATAAATATAGCTGAGTATCATCAGCATAACAGTGGAAATTAATCCCATGCTGTCTGATAATTTTGCCAATCGGAAGCATATATATAGTAAATAGAATTGGTCCAAGGACTGAACCCTGTGGTACTCCACAAGTGACCCTAGAGTTTGAGGAAGATTTATTATTAACATGAACAAATTGGAATCTGTCTGACAGATAAGATTTAAACCAGCCTAATGCTTTCCCCTTAATCCCTACAGTATGTTCAAGTCTTTGTAGGAGAATATTGTGATCAACTGTATCAAACGCAGCACTGAGATCTAACAGGACAAGTATAGACACAAGTCCATTATCTGAGGCCATGAGAATATCATTAGTGACCTTCACCAGAGCTGTTTCAGTGCTATGATGAGCTCTGAAGCCTGACTGTGAACATTTACAAAGTAATGACCTACTTGAGGAGTTTCAAAGTTGATTAGCAACTACTTTCTCAAGAATTTTAGATAAGAAAAGAAGATTAGATATAGGTCTGTAATTTACTAACTCATCTTGATCAAGAGAAGGTTTCTTAAGTAAAGGTTTAATAACAGCTACTTTCAAAACCTGTGGTACATATCCATTTACTAAGGATAGATTAATCATGTCTAAAATAGGACCACTGATCAGAGGGAATACCTCCTTAAACAACTTGGTTGGGATTGGGTCTAACATACAGGTAGAAGGTTTAGATGAAGCTAAAATTTTAGATAGCTCAGAAAGCTCTACTGCTTTTAAACAGTTCAGACACTGCGCAGGTTCTAAGGATTCCTCCAATGCTGCCTCACTTACTGAGGACGAGGTAATCATGTTTGGGAGGATGCCAATTATTTTATTTTTAATGGCATCAATTTTATTTATGAAGAATCCCATAAAATCATTACTACTAAGAGCTAAGGGAATGGATGGATCAACAGAGCTGTGGCTGCATCATTCTTTATGTTAGTCCATTGGAGTTTTATAAACATGGCAAAATAACTGTCTTAAGTTTGTACAGGCATCTGTTGTGACATTCTAGGTAGACTTTCTTGAGGCTTTTATTTTGTTTATATCAGTATCGTAATTATATTGTACCGATCCAATGGGGATGGACGATATGAAAAAAAAAGAAAGAAAAAAAAAAGAAAAAGAAAATCAGATAAAGAAATACTGATCGATATATTTATCAACAAATTCAAAACATACATTTTAAGTGCAGCCCTGGCCATTTTATGCTGTTGCTTAGCAACCTGTTAGATAGACACAGATACCGAATTCAAACTCAACCCTTTATTCAACCAACTTTTTACCAAATCTGCAAGTTTAAAAAATAGAATGGTGCTCTCTGAACTCTTTGAAGGGGGAGGACCTTGGTGACGAAGGTTCCTGGGTCTGCGCTAGAGACTGACATTTTTTCGGGAATCCCGCGGGTCATGTGATTCCCACGGGAATCTCGCGGGATGGGAGTCAACATCAGTAAATATCACGTGATTGGGACGGTACAGGATTAAATATCAACAGGAGCAGACGGGAGCGGGAGTAAACCAACAACAGGTACAATTAACTAGGATCGATGACAAAAGATTAAATAAAATAGAAAATCAAAATGTAGGTTTGCCGCCGCCATTTTGTAGTTTTTTTTTCCAAGAAACCGAAACTATAATGCAGGTCAAAGAACTACACGACCCAGAAGGCAACAGTGAATCCGGTTTATTTTTTCCGCCAGCGTTTAAAAAACAGAATGGGAGGAGGGGTGGGGGGGGGGGGGGAATCAACCGCTAGTGACGAACTCAACCTGGAAAAGTTGGATCGGCAACGCAAAGTCAAAAGTAAGGACTTATTTATTAAACTCACAGCGCAACTGTAAAGTTGCAAATATTAACAAACTTGACGAGAGTTGAATGTCACGGTGTTAACACTCAGTACCTGCTTGTAAAACGTGTTTCCTGGACTAATTTCCCAATGTGCAACAGTGTAATAATACGGCCAATAACTTAAAACTACTTTATTATTTTATTTAGTATTGTCTGAACAGTTGTGTTTTTTTCTGTTTTAACCCAATAACTGAACAATGTGTTAACACTTCTGTTTCACTATTTAACAAAAGTAAAACACATCTACTTCCATGTCTGGTCGGGTAAAAATGAGACGGAGCCGACTGGACCGGCTGTTCCTGGGTCCAGTTAGCTCCGCCTCCAGCTCCGCATCATCCCCGAAAATTAACATAATCTCACTTTTAACTTTTGATAAAAGTTGAGAGATCTGTCTAAGAATGTGTTAAATGTTCAATGAATGTATTGGTTCTGATAGTAAACCCTAATTAGTTTGTGGATATTTTATTGCAAATGGAAAAATACTAATATGCTTGAATGATAGTCAACTTTTTAAAATTTTTTTTTTTTTACTAAACAGTTTTTGAACCACTTTGGTACATTATCTAAATTGTGACAGTAATGCCTTTATGCACTTTTTTCTCAACTGAGTATAGATCTCTTTCTCGGTGCATTATTCTTTAGTTTCAACAATTTGAAATATAAAAGTAACTTCATTGTTCATGTGAAACAATTACTTAATGAATTAGTAAAAAGCAACATTGTACATTTTGTTTATTCAACTGAGATAGGCATGGTCTGTTTCCGTGTTTGTTACTTTATTTATTATTATTCCTTTTACTTTAACTGGCCTTTACTACAGCTAAAACAGGAACTTAACTGACCCTTCATAGACATTCAGGTTTAATGTATTTCCAGAAAACTTAATGAAGACAACAAGAATGGGAGTAGGGCAGGAGCGGGAGTCATTCTGAGTGGGAGCGGGATGGGAGTGGGAGTAATTTTACCAGGAGCGGGACAGGATTTTTTTTTCTACTCTGGCCCGGGATTGGGACAGGACACAATTGTTTTCAGTGGGAGTGGGACGGGACAGGAGTGAAAATCCACTCCCGTGTCACTCTCTAGTCTGCGCTTGTGATTGGTCGGGAGGATTAATGACTGTAGTATTAACCTACATGGCTAGAATGTAAAAGGAGGGAAAACTGTTATTGAACTTTTTATTTAACCTTTTTTTCTATCATCGATATAGGTCTATCGATCGATATATATTGTTATTGAATAGCCCTACAATCAATATTAATAGAATATTGTGATAAACCTTTTGGCCATATTGTCCGGCCCTACATACTGGTGTCCTCCTGTTTCACAAAGGCATGCTACTTAACGGCAGCTTTGCACAATCCTCATTTATTAACTTACAGTATTAAGTGTCAGACCTGAGAGATGCGTTGTTCTTTAGTAAATAATGTACTGTATGCCAAGTTGAAACTAATGGTTCTTTTGAGCAAAAATTTTAATAGTCAGACTGTTTTCTTTGGTATCTTCTTTAAACAAATAGAATACTAATTGCCACTGATATGTCTTGAGTTTAAAGTGTCGTTTTTGTCTTAATGATTCTTTGGCTAACGAGCTCATATGTCAGGTGTGTTGAAGCAGACCAAGACCAAGACTTGTCATTTAAATCCCATATTAAACAGGTTTCCAGAGTTTCCTTTTTTCACCTCCGGAATATCGCCAAAATTAAAACATTCTGTCCAGGGGTGATGCTGAAAAACTAGTCCATGCGTTTGTTACTTCAAGGCTGGACTATTGTAATTCTTTACTATCAGGAAGTCCACAAAATGCAGTTCAAAGTCTTTAGCTGATCCAAAATGCTGCAGCAAGAGTTCTGATGAAAATCAACAAGAGGGATCATATTTCTCCAATTTTAGCTTCCCTTCATTGGCTTCCTGTTAAATCAAGAATAGAATTTAAAATTCTCCTTCTCACGTATAAAGCCCTTAATAATCAAGTTCCATCATATATCATATCAGAGCTCTGGTTACCCCGTATGTTCCTAACAGAGCACTTCGCTCTCAGACTGCAGGTCTGCTGGTGGTTCCTAGAGTCTCTAAAAGTAGAATGGGAGGCAGATCCTTTAGCTATCAGGCTCCTCTCCTGTGGAACCAACTCCCAGTTTTGGTCTGTGAGGCAGCCCCCCCTGTCTACTTTTAAGACTAATCTTAAAACTTTCCTTTTTGACATAGCTTCTAGTCAGAGTGGCTCATGTTACCCTGAGCTACCTCTATAGTTATGCTGCTATAGGCTTAGGCTACTGGAGGACATCAGGGTCTATTTTTCTCACTCTACTCAGGTCTACTGTTCTCCAGTTTTGCAATGCTTGTTATCATTTCAGCTTTTAACTTTTTGTTCTCTTTCTTTTTTTTCTTCATAGTAGGTACACCTGGTCTGGCGTTCTGTTAACTGTGACATCATCAGGGAAGACAGATCACCCGCTACTACCATCTAATGTACAACAGATTACTGGATCAATGTGTGGTTCTGTGCTTTTTTGTCTCTTGTTGTGTCTCTGCTCTGTCTTCTGTAACCCCCAGTCGGTCGAGGCTGATGACCGTTCATACTGAGCCCGGTTCTCCAGGAGGTTTTCCTTCCCGTTAATGGGGAGTTTTTCTTTCCGCTGTCGCTTCATGCTTGCTCAGTATGAGGGATTGCAGCAAAGCCATGTACAATGCAGACGACTGTCCCTGTAGCTCTACGCTTCTCTAGGAGTGAATGCTGCTTGTCGGGACTTTGGTCAAAAATTTCCTATATAAGGGAACCAGTTGATTGCTTCAATTTGTATAATATGATTGAATTTGACTTTGTAAAGTGCCTCAAGATGACATGTTTCATGAATTGGCGCTATATAAATAAAATTGAATTGAATCTATTAAGCTCAGCAACTTTAACTATGTTTGCACCGTTGTCAGTAGTAATAGCTACAATGGCCCGTTTCTTAATCTCCCAGGCAGACAGCATCGTGCTTAAACCTTGTCCGACAATCCGCCCGGTATCGGCGGGAAAATATGCCGTTTTGAACACTAGTGTGCAGTCTCCATTCGTCACTGGTATAATGTACAGTCAGACTAAAATACGGGTCCATCATGCGACTGAAGCGTAGATCAGATGTGGCTGCAATGTAGGTTTAACAGCTGCTCCTATTACTCCACAACCAGCTCTACTGCTGCTGGTGCTAAAACATTAGAAAATTCCTCCATGTTCTCTTTTGCTTCTTTTTCAGACTGGACGGAGTGGAGTCACATTACTACAGACTGCACATGCAGTGCTGCATCTTAAAAAAATGGACATGGGGATTGCCTACCTTTACCTATAATAACTTTTCATTTAATTAAAAAACAAAACAAAAAAAACAACATGGGAAAAATTACGTTGGTTATTGACATAAATTTCGGTGTCTGTAAATTTTCTGTTATCGCCCAGGCCTACTTGGTCACATGTCCACTATTGAGAAGCAGGGTAAAGAAGCCCAGGACTTACTGATGAAAACTTAAATAATGTTTTTTGTATTGTACCCCCAATTTATCACCACCATTAATTCCTTGATTTTTAAAAAACAAACATGCTTTGAAATGCTTAAAAAGGAGCTGAATTTGACCTTGGGACAGGTTTAAGAACATTTGCTTAAGAACAAACCTGTAGGCCACATTCAGGGACAGGGGCTGCCTGGATGGGTTGTTCATCACAGCAGAATGACCCTGGAACACAATGAACATAAAATTACCACTATAAACTAATCAGAACTAATTTTATGAACGGACAGCTCAAACAATTCAGTGGGATGTGTTCTGCTACAGAGGTATTCACATGTGAAGATGTTGGTGAGTGTTTTCTACAGAACACAGAAACAGCAAAGAGCCTTATATCGAAGGCAATCAGACTTTCATTCTGTTCTTTCTGAAAACGTTTCGACATCTATCCAGGAGTCGTTGTCAATTCTGGTGGGTTGCACTTGAGCAACCAGCAGGACATGGAGGCCCATCCTCCTAGGTACATTCAAAGTCAGATGCAAATCAATGACCCACCCGTCATTGTCCTGGGTCGTTATATCAGCAGTCTCATCATTCAGGTGACCAAGTACTCTAATCACACCAAGCAATAGTTTCTAAGGCTCATTTCCACTACCCTTGTTAAACCAATCCATGCCGAGCTTGGTCTGAGCTTGGATCAGTTAACCAAGCAGAGCTTGGTTTTGAAGAACGTTTACACAACACGCTATCTCGGTTTCTTGGTTTCCTCGCCTCCTAGTGACCATCTGCGGTACTACTGAAAAACCGGGCCGAGCCCACTAATGGAACTGGTCTGCATTTGGCGCGGTCCGGTTGTGTCTGGCTCGGTTCAGTTTGCTTTCCATTTACACTCGATAGTCATCTCCGTTACCGAGCTCGGACTGGTCTCAGCACGGTTAAAAAGGGGGAGTGGAAATGGGGTAATGATCTTTTTGGAATGTGTTGGAGGACAGAGCTGGAAACACTGGGGAGTTGGAAACACAATCCTCCCCCTCGGTTTAGTGATGTCTTTTCTCTTTTGACCAAGATGGCTTCTTTCATCCCTCTTTCAAACCATCTGTTCTCCCTTTCAGAAATCTGGACATAGTTCTCATCAAAAGTTGCCCTTTGTTCTTGAGGTGCATGTGGACTGCTGAATCTTGCTCCAAGCTTCTGACCCTCCTGTGCTCTGCCATGTGTTTATGTAGCCGTTTAGTTTCTCTAATGTAGGAGTCTGAGCAGCCCTCGCTTACCAACTGTGGAGGTAACTTTTGTTGCCCTAGACGTTTTGAACATGAACTTTATGTTGAAATATCAGATGGAACAATGGAACTTACCAGCAGGTCCAGGATCCATGGAGTCAGAGGTTCAAAACCAGGGAAACGGGCCCTGAGGTCTTTTAGAAGGCGGATCAATACTTTGACTCTAAAGGTTAAAGAACAAAACAGAAGAGTTCAGGTGAGAGGAGGTGTAGTTCAGAAGCCAGCACACCAACAGGAAACAACAGCCCTGATGTGTGTTAACAGAAATGTTCTCACGTTGACTGAGATGCATTCTCCTCAAACCAGCGGGCGTGGCGGATGGCAGCCAGGGCGCTCTGTAGCACCTTGATGTCCACTAGGAGGAAAGGAACACTTGGTTTTTATGAAAAGACAAAGATCAGTATACATCTAACCAGCACAAACATTTAATATTTCATTTAGATTATTGTAATTTCAATGTCCTACATCTACCAGAACCCTGCAGGTCTTCACAAAAAAATAAAAAACAGAACTAACAATATTCTTAGGTTTCACAAAAAATGTAATTTACAGGTATACTATGTATTCCACTGTTGACAAATTTCAAACCCCAATGAGACAGATTTTTGCATATTTAAAAAGACGTACAGATTTGGGCATGTGTTTTTTCTTATGACCATTATATTTTAAAAAAACCTAATTGCTAGAAATTGTTTAGCACAAACATTGCATCCTAATTGTAAGCTGCAAGCATTCTTTATAATCATTTCCTATATTTCAGGTGCCAAATCTGATATAACCAAATTCATCCACTGCCACAATGCAGGGTAGTCGCCCCCAGAGATGGTGGATATGCACAATGTGTGACAGTTCATGTTGGTCTGGTGTGAGGTCTGGTGTGTCGTCTTATGGATGGTCATACAGTGCAGTTCTGGGTCAAGCTTGCGCAGATTGGGTGGAACGGTGGTGATGAGAATCTTCACGGTAGCATCAGCTGAACTGATCTCGAATCCTGTCTCATTGGTCAGCATGGACAGCACTGAAAAAAGACAGTCAGTCAGGACATTCACACCAGCAAATCGATTTACTCAAGCCTGGTCAACAATTTCACAAGGATATTTTAAACTTAATCCACAATTAAAAGCAATAACACACAATAATACATTAAAGTGTAAAATTACACTTTAGTATTTTAGAAAAAAAAAACAAAAAAACAGGTTTACAATATATTAGAAATACTTACCATTATCTTCCATATTGTACATTACAATAAACAAAGCATTTGCATTCCATCTGAAATTTCCCAGTGATAGTTTAAATGTATGAGAACTTTAGATCCAGATGTATACTACTAACACTGGGTCTTTTAATACATGGGAAACATACAAAGCCACAAGAGACGTGAAAATAACTCAATTGGTAATATTGATATAACTTTCAACAAAAATCTTTACCCATAAACTTAATTTGCAGGATGCTTAGTTTTTCCTAATGCTTCTGAGCCTGAAAATTGAGCCCACAATCTGTTTCAGGTGAGCTGCCAAATCCTTAGCCTCGTGAGACCATCCTGATCTCGCGAGCTTTCAAGGTTTCACTCGCAGATCAGTCTGGCTACTTTCCGTTAAAGAAAATTTGGAGCAGTTCACCAAACGAACGTCCAATCAGCGTTGGCTTTGAGGCGGGTTAAAGTGTGACGCAACGAGAAGCGCGACAGTTCAGTCTAAAGAACATGGCGGCTTCAGCCGATGAAACTAGCGTTAGCGTGGCTATCGAGCAAGTTTTATCGGAATTACAGAGTATTTCTTCACTGAAAGAAGAGCAAAACACTGCTCTGGAGGCTTTTCTCAGAGGAAAAGATGTTTTTGCTCTTCTCTCGACTGGTTTCGGCAAGAGCTTGTGGTTGTGTTTTCGTCGTCGCTGTTAGTACGTCATAAGCTTCGTTGATCTGATTGGTTTATTTGGCCCGTCTATCACCAACATAGGCCAATCAGCTAACCAGTATTTTCGCCCCTTCCCAAAATTACTTCAACAGAAGGTTTCCAGATGGATATGCAGAGCAAATCCATCTGGGGGAGTCAGGTTACCAAATCCTGGCATCAACAGAAAAAAATTATATATCATGACAAGAATTACAGTGTTCAATTTGAGAACTTGCATCAATAGACAAAGGGCTTATCTGTGAAGAAAAAAAACCGTTCTGCATTGAGGGGGGATGATAACTACAAGTTTAAACAACCAGACTGTTTTATTGAAACACATTGGAGGAGAAAGATGTCAGCTTGTTTCTGGTAATAGTTTGTATGATAATATATAACCCCTTAAAGGAGAAGTCCAGTCAAGATCAGAATTCAAACTGCTGAAAGTACTTTAAATATCAAATTATTATACTGTTTAATAAATGATAAGCTTTTTTAATTAAGAGTAATTTTCATTTGAAGGTCCTTTTATGGGGGCAGCCATCTTGGTGAAGAACAGTACTGCCTCCTCCCAGTTTGTGACGTCAGGTTGCGGGACCAGCTGTAGAGCAAGTCCCAATGCCCTGTCCCCTTGAAAATAAGTACCCGTTTTCATGCCAATTTTTTTTTTTTTAAAAACCTTTTAAACAAAGATAAAGATGGCATAAAGAATTTAAATTAATACTAATTTTACATTTTAGAGACATAAAAAGAAAACAAATAAGCATTAAAGTACGGTTTATGGGTTCAGCAATGTTATACGATGTGATACGATCAGTTATTGCAGCCGTAAACTGCAGAAAATACGGGAAGAGCGGCTCTTTCTGAGTTTACTCTGCTCCTGTCAGGATGAGCTCCAGTGCGTTATGAGGCGGCGGGATATTTCGGCGTCACTTAGTTTAGAGCCAAAACAAGCCACTTCACTTTCAAAAACAAGCCCAAAAAAAACCTGTAACCCGCAACTCATGAAATTTACAAGTGACTTTAGAAAAAATAAAACCAAAATTACATAAAATAAGTGAGCATGCTTTCCAAGTGTGTCGTATCACTCCGCTGCTCTGGTCGGTACACAAATGTTCCGGCAAATTCTACATTATAAAAAAGAAAAACCTACTGAAAATCATTGCTCTCATGTCATCTTGAAGACATTCTTCTAAATGTTGGCTACAGATGACGTGTTTTCTCTCTGGCCAGAAGCACGATGGCAAATCCTCTCTCTTCAAGTAGGTAATCCAACAAAAGAACCCGGTGGATCATTAATCGGAAAGGTGAAAAAACAAATGTTTTTTCCACTTTTACCCGATGTATTGGAACATCCAACTGCCATGCACGTGATCATTGTTGTTTCAACAATAGCTCCTGTGAATTTCAATGATGAAGTCCTCTGGAAATCCGAAATAATTGTCGTTGATCGCAGCTGTGTACAACAACGCCTATTGAGTTTGCTTGAAAAGCGCGGAGAACTGCCGTCGACTCTCCACGCTTCTACGTCACAGGATGTGATGTCAGGCGGCCATTATTGCCCATATTAGGGCAATAATAATGGCCGCCCCCATACAGTGATCCAGATCCTTTTTTATAAATCCTTCTAAAAAACAGGCTTCAAAGTTTCTAAAAAAAAGTCAAAAAATTTTTTCATACACAATTTTGGTTTTATAGCACTTTAAACACAGAAGGTGCCATTTAAATTGCTATCAAAAATTGATACTCTCTACAAAAAAGCGTCACTGCGAGGACATGCTCCACCCCATCGCACCATGGCTGATTTTGTTGGAAATTAGAGACTCTGGCCTTTCCAACAAGGTATAGCACGTGTTTGTTGGATGTGTCTCGGTAATGGAATTGTCGTGTATACTGGAGACTGTACAACTCACAGCCGCAGCTGCTTTGCGCACAGGCTTCATTACGCCCGGAGCAGATGGCTTGTTGTTTTACTTCATCTCTTCAGCAGTGTGGATGTTTCGGAAAACATTTGCAGTCGTATTGTCACAGAAGAGGAAATTTACCATTCAGGAACCTTTGGAAGACATTATGAGGGAGAGTGATGCAGAGAATCTTCTGACTCTGCAGTCTTTCTTCTGTGTAACCAGACGCCAAAGCAAAATAATCCATCTATGCTGAAACCAGTCTTTGGGATTTTTTTAGCTGTTGCAGGAAGCTGACAGTGTCATGGTGATACACCTAGGTACCAAAACGTGGTAATGTTTGAATTTACGTGAAATTGGTACTCATATATACCGACCGAATCCCGCTGGTATTACGAAGTCCTGAATTTGGTACCGAGCCCTATGTTTCGTACAACTTTTAGTGTATCCGTTTGTGGCTGTGTTCAATGCTATTCTGTTGTTTTTTTTTAATGGTTGATCATTTTGTGCTCTAGGCAGTTGTCAGTAGACCCACTCTGTCAGGGCAGTCAAACTTTTTACAGTAGCAGGCCACACACTATCAAGTAGAAGGGTACACTTATGCCAGTGCCCGAGCCCCAGAGGGGAGAATTTTGAAAAATAGAGTCTCCCTCATTTTTTTTGGAAGACAGGTGATTATTTAAACAATAGAGTCAGAGTGCATGTTTCAAATTGAATAAAAAGGCAAAAAATTTGAATGATCAATTCTTCAAAAACAACCTTTGTTTTTTATTATTATTCTTAAAACATTATTTTTTCACATGATGTTATGTTTTACCAAGGTAATCTCCATTTGCATAAAATTATTTTAATTTGAATTAGTAGCACCACATAAAACAGATCAGATTAGGTGAGGCCTATTCATCTTATTACTCACAGTTCTGTTCTAAAAACGATCGTAACATTTCTACACGAACAAAGTTGAATTTTTATGATAAAAATACTGGGTCGGAATTTGAAATTGAATTTACATGTTGAATTTATTTCAGTCAAATCGCTCTTTCGAAATCTCTTATCTCAGTTTAATTTCACTTGCACTCATCACACACGATATATCATCGGCGAGGATTCTAAAGACGAACACAAAATGCATCCCCTGAAAAACTTTGATAATTTGCTGCTGTAATATTATATTATATGTAATATTATAGATTTTTCAGAATAAAAAGCCAACAGATGTGCATAATCAAAAAATATCAGAAATACAATTATAGAGCATTCAGTATTGTAAGAAAGCCCACGCTGTTTCTGGATAAATACATTACTTTACGAGTTAAGTTCTATTCCGTTTTATGCCTCTTTCCTTGTAAGTTTGAAATGTCCCATGCTCCTGAATGCACCATAGCTTTCTGACGCTCACGAAGGCATCACACTGGTCTATGAACGCTGTGCTGTGTAGATGCACGTTTGATCTTCCGCTTAAGACAAAGCGTTGCAGTTTCAAAACTCATGTCTGCTCTCACGGTTTATTGTTGTGTGTGAATGACAAGAGACCACAGCAAATAAATCAGCCGTACCTCGGATAAAAACTTTGGATTTAATGTTGTGACTCACCCGTAGCCCTGCGACAGACTGGCAACCTGTCCAGGGTGAACCTCGCCTCTCGCCCGGTGAACGCTGGAGAAAGGCACCAGCAACCCCCGCGACCCCATGAGGGATTAAGCGGATCAAAAAATGGATGGATGGATGGATGGATGGATGGATAACACCCGTAATTTTGTAAACGAATCTGCCAAATAACTTTTTTTTTTCCCCCCAAGAGGTTTAATAAAACGTTTTGATATCATTAATTTAAGAACAAGTAACTGCGTTGGTCACATTTTAATCAGTTTTCTTCGTCGATATTCAGTTGTACAGAGCGAGGCGCACTCCCGCGACAGGGGACGCATATCTCAGCAGGGATGCACTTTTCGGCATAACACCGGTCTGTGTTTTGATCGGAAAAGTAGCATCTCGGTTGGAACAAGGAACCCAATCACTCGTTAATGTTGCTCTCAGTGGAGACGGATGCAAAGGTGATTTTTGGGATGTATAATCGGGGAAATGTAGGCGGCGACAAGAGCTGCTATAGACGGCGATTTGCCGCCGTTGACCGGCTACTTTTGACTGCCCTGCTCTGTGTGGTCAGACTTTTTGTATGGGGATGGGTATTTTTCTGATATTATTGGTCACTGGTTGTTTTTTACAGTATTGTTTGAGGAGCTAATCTACGTTTGCAGACTTAGACTGGTTAAAATTAATCTCTAGTGTTGCACTAAGTGGAAAGATAATTGTATGTGTGTTTTTATCCTGCTGTTTTTGTCCATCCTTTACTACAGTATTACAGGGTTAAAGGGTTTAGGTGATTGGGATTTTAATTTTAAATATTAAAATATATATTGTATATTGAGATGTAGCCCAAGTCTAATTACAGAGATATAATTTTTAAGATAGCTATAATCTATTAACCTGACTCTCGCCAGATGTATTTCGCTGCGCCTAGCTTCACTCATTCCATAGGAATTGCCTTTTTTGAAGGCTGGGCCTTATCAAAAATCCTTGCATATGATTGGATAAACCACTCACACTGAAGCTAACCCGTGATGCTGTGAGAGCGACGCAGGAAAAAAAACAAAATATATTTTTTTTAATGTGTTTGCGGCTTTAGTGGCACACGTTTTATTGACAGTGAGCTGACAGGAAGAGGGGGAAAGACAGGCGGCAAAGCGCCACGGGTCAGAGTCGATCACGGGCCGACCGCGTTGAGGACTAAAGGCCTCCTAATATGGTTCGCGCTAACCGCTCCGCAGAGGACGCGGATGCACCCCAGAAAACAAAACTTGCCAAATCCAGTCAGGAGAAGGTCGAAAACATCAGTTCCACCAACAAAAGCCTTCAGAGCCGTTCTCTGATGTTCTTTTAATGAAACAATATTAGGTAGATTGGACAACATGGAAGAAATAGCAGCATCAATGTTAAAGGGGAAGTCCGGTCAACAAGGAAAAATCAGGGTATCATTAGCTATAACTAAAACTAATACGTTTGTGGTTATTTAATGAACTTATCTTTAATCAATAAGAAAATAAAAACATAAATTGTCGTCTGAATCACTGTGTATGGGGGCTGACATTACTGCCCATATTTGGGCAGTAAGGGGCGTTTGACATCACATCCTGGGGTGTGGAAAAGCGGAAGCGGCGACAGCATTTCTCTCCGCTTTCCATGCAAAGTCAATAGGAGCCGTTCTACATAGCTGCGATCATCAACAATTTTTTCGGATTTCCAGAAGACTTCACCACTGACATTCCCAAGAGCTTTTGCTGAAGAAACAATGCCCACGTGCATGGCCATCGGATGTTCCAACACAACTGGTAAAAGTGGAAAAAACATTGCTTATTTCAACTTCCCGATTCATGAGCCACCGGGCTCATTGCTGGATTGCCAACTTGACCAGAGCGGATTTGCCATCTAAGTTCTGGCCAGAGAGAAAACACGTCATATGCAGCAACCATTTTGAAAAAGAATGTTTTGAACATGACATGAGAGCGAGGATTTTCGGTAAGTTATTTTTTATTTTAGAATTTTTATTTAGAATTTGCGGGGATGGTCACCGAGCAGAGGGGCGGAGGGATACCACATGTGATGTGGTATCCCTCCGCCCCGGCATGTGCTGGAACGCTTTTATATTTTAATATTTATACAATAATGACCACCTGCCCTATTTACTAGAGGGCAAATATATAACTTAAGTCACTTCAGCGCGATCTCTCCTCCGCTGTGTGTGTGTGCGCGCGCTCTGCTGCAGCGCCGGCAAAGCCGTCCTGCGGCGGAGCGCGCGCACACACACACACACACACGCGTGTATACATATATATTGTAGGACCCGACTGAGTTTGCACTGGAAATGGGTACGCTGGATTCCGTCAAAAGTCCGGTTTCTGTCAAGAAACTCTTCTAAAAAAATCCATATCGCTATCAGATGATGATAGCTCCACGGAGCTCCCATCACTGTCACTTAGTACTTCATCACTCTCTGCTTCGTACAGAGCACCAGTCGTCGCCATGTTGGAAAATAGTGCGCCGTGACAAACAAAGCTTGAAACTTGCTCAACTGCGGGTCCGCCGAGTGACGTCAAAAAATGGGAGGTGACAGTACTATTCTTGACCAAGATGGATTCCTCCACATAAACATGATTAAATGAAAATTATTCATAATTAAAAAAACGTATATTTTTTTGCACAGTATGTAGTAGTTTTATATTTAAAGTACTTTCAGCAGTTTGAATTCTGATTTTGACCGGACTTCTCCTTTAACGCTTGCTTCCTCGATGCGAGCCGCCATTGCTATCTGAATCAAAACAGTCTCACGTCACGGTCGCTTCTCCACTACGTCACATCTATGAAACTCCAGCCTTGCATCCTGATTGGCTAGACAATAAAATTGGTTGGAGAAATCACTCTCTATGGGAGATGTCCCAGATGTATGTGAGTGAAGCTAGGCGGAGCAGCATCCATCTGGCGAGGGTCAGGTTAATAATCTATACCCGCACATTGCACTTCTTAAAGTTCTTTGTTTTATGGTGCTTCAAGGTGTTCTTTATTTTATCTCTAACATCCATAGAAAATCTCCAGAGTGAATAAAACCCATCTATTCAGACTCTTAGAGCGCCATCAGTATGAGCTCATACAAATGTATCCACAGTTTGTTTGAATTGTACCAAATAATATTAATGAAAAAAAAAAAAAAAAAAAAAAACAGTGAAGGGAATGTAGGCAAAGCTGGTGACTTATTACAACCTCCTGTCTTTCCCACTGTCATTACCTTCTGTGGGGTCCTGAGTGCGAAGGGTCTCCACCACTTTGTTCCCAAGAGCAGCTACTGCCTCCACTGTTGAAAATTAAAAACACACATTACTACCAAATTACCAACTGCTGTCCAAGGAAACTCTTGACTATCACATCAAGTTGATTTAAGGGTTGCATACAGCATTGCAATTTTGTAGACTGAACTAATCCATCACTGCTATTTCTCTGCAGTTCAGTAACTGAAAAAGCAGAAAGTTAGATCATCAATGAACTTTAGTTTTTTAGCTGTTCCTTTTCCGATTGAAATTGAAATGTTTATTTATCCTCACATTCCCCCCTTTTTACTGCTATTCTGGGATGCACCTGAGAGCAACTCGTTTTAGTGCTGTCTCTTTAAAGCTAAGCTTGCATCCATAAATGTCTAATTGGTACTGACTCTTCAGCCAAAACAGAAGCGTGTCAGAGTTTGACATAAGTGCTGTTCAAATAGTGTAGTCAGTTAAAGAGGTAGGAAAAGGAGTGTGACCAGGATCATCCATATGCGTTTTCATCACAATGACGTACAAGTTGAAGGCTGTCCGAAATCAGCACAGCAGTCTGATGCTCCTTTCCTCCCCATAGAGTTCTTGCTGTTGACCTCATGAAGGGTCAAGGGACAGGAGCTAGAATGAACGTTTTCAGATGCAACCTGAACTACATGTCGTCTTTAAAGCCATGATACACAAGCCTCAAGGATTCTATATATACACACACACACACACACATACACACACACATACATACATACATACACACACACACACACACATATATATATACACACACACACACACACACATATATATATACACACACACACACACACACATATATATACACACACACACACATATATATATATATACACACACACACACACATATATATATATACACACACACACACATATATATATATACACACACACACACACATACATACATACATATACACACACACACACACACACACACATACACACACACATACATACATACACACACACACACATATATATATATATACACACACACACACACACACACACACACATATATATATACACACACACACACACACATATATATATATACACACACACACACACACACATACATATATATACAGTGTGCGATTTGCAAAAAAAACAGGGGGGGGGGGATCATTTCCTCGATTAATCACATAATGTTGATAGGTAACTCGAGATTAATTGCAAATTAATTGTATGTTTTATCCTTTTATTTCTGAAAGTGTAATAGCCTGTTTGGGCATTTTAATATGCAATTTTGTAATAAATGACACTAATAAAATACATGCTTGTACAAAAAATATTTTTATTTTGTTATTTTTCAAGCACTTTTGAGAATTGAAATGAAAACATCCTAATGCCAAATGTTAAACTCTGGACTATGATGGCTAAATGACTAATCATGCCGCCCTGATGTTTACACAATGTGTAAATAAATGTGTAAATAAATACCATGCCGATATATTTTTTTGCCTCTTAAACAAAGATAGACATGGTATTAGGCATTAATAAAAAATTTACATTTCAATAAAGTCATAAGTTTTATTGTTCGTTTTTTCACTCTCTCTCACACACACACACACACACACACACACACACACACACACACACACACACACAAACATCTAATTCTGAGCTTTCACACCAACAATAACTTCTTTGAATATTTTTGCTTGCTGTTTATATCCATATTCATAGTTTAAGCCTGGAAAAAGGTTTTAAATCTCCAGGTCATTCCAGTCTTACTGTTTGCTTGCAACTAGGCAGGAGCTTAATACCCTGAATGAGACTGTTTAGCAACTGTTTAGTAACTCCAGGTCCTTCGTTTGGCAAATACAGAGAAAATAAATTAATAAGCATTAAAGTACAGTTTATGGGTTGGGTTTCTGCAATGTTATCAGCATGTTAAAAGCTCATCTTCAGAACCCATGTCTGCTCAAAATGGTGATCTGCACCAAGTAATCTACTTTCAGCAGTTATCACCGGTTATTGCACCGTAAACTGCGGAAAATACGTGCAGAGTTGCTCTGTCTGCCTTTATTACCGTCGGCTCCTATGGCGGAAGGATATTTCAGCTGGATACAAAGTGTCTAGTGCAGGCAGGTCTCTTAATAACCGCTGTCTCGTCACTTATTTTAGAGCACAAATAAGCTATTTTACTTTCAGAAATGTGCCCAAAAAACCGCACCCAGTGACTTATAAAATTTACAAGCGCCTTTTGAATAAAAGAAGCCCAAAGTCACATGAAATGAACAGTCTGTGCAACAGTGAGCGCGGGTCTGTTTTGCTACTGTCTGTAGCTCTCTTGAAACTACGGAAAGCGCCGAGGGTAAAAGAAACCTCAGTCCGGAGAGCGCGGTGAGGAAAAACATTAGGGAACGGTGTGTGTGTGTTTTGACGCGCAATTAACGGCGACAAAAAAAAAAATAAATGTCGGCGTTGTGGTCTAATGCGTTAAAACTGACAGCCCTAATTTATATACATTTTTAAAATTTAGACCAGAAGGGGGGAGGAATGTATCCCCCCCAGGGATAAAACATAAATGACCAGAGGGGGGGCGTCACAAGCAGAGGGGGGTTAAATCCCCCCCATCCCCCCCGGCAAATCGCACCCAGCATATATACATATATATATACACATATATATACATATACACATATATACACACACACACAAACACATATGAATATGAGAGTGAGCGAGAGCAAGAGAGATTGTATTCCTTTTACGCACAGGTTGGGAGGATTTTCAGGATGACAACCAGGTCAGCAACATTGTGTCCAGTTGTCATGGTACCCTTCTTGTATGAGCCAACCTGACGGACCTCTTCAATTTGCTATTAAGGAATGCAGATATTATTAAGAGCTTAAGGCAATTGTTTATGTTATCAGGAATGTTTAGGAAGAAGTAACTGGTCTAAATGTGAGATGTGTGACTTACCACCTCAAAGTTCCCAGGTGCTACAATCAGGTTGTCGATGACATTATTAATCTTTGTGACTAAAGACAAGATGGAGGACTAAGGTGGAAACAGAATAGGAAACCAATCTGATTAAGACAGTACATTTGGGCGAAAACAACAACATACAATGGTACATTGACGGGGGTGCACCTGCTCTGCAGGTGTGGGGCTTAGGTCCTGGTTTCTCTTCAGCAGACATTCACTGAAAGCCGTCTCATCAGGCATAGGTTTTACTCTGGGGAACGCCATCTCACACTGGTGCCAAAGAAAAATCTGGTTCAGTACTCCTAGCTGCTTATCATTGCCTCTACTTTATTAACAGCTTATTGTTGGACCAGACAGCTGTTGCATGAATAATGGTGATCACTGTCTAGCACTATACAATATGGTAATCCTGTATGTCAAGATATTAAAACATTAGAAATAACCCACCAACGTCTAAAAAATATCTTAGCAATCTACATTTAATTATTCTAACATGAAATTGTCCATTATCACAGTGTGATGACGTTGTCACTTACCACATAAAAATCAAACGGGATGTGTGGTACAAATGGGCGGTAGCTAAACAGTAAAGAATAAATAAGAATTAGTTGTTTAGTATTCATACATCTTCCAAAGACCATCAACCATGGGTTCACAAAGTGTTGCAGCATCAACTCTTCCTATTAACTTTTTTCCAACCGTTTAGTCAGGGCACAATTTTGGTAGTGTTATTTTGGGGCTTCATGTTTTTTGGAATGCTTATAATATAATAAAACACTTTAAAGTTTGTCCAGGTTTAGATTAGCAAATGTTTTAATATTAAGAATTCGATATTTACAGTGATAACCATTCTTGGTTATCACTTGGCTAACCATTTACCCTCAACAAAACAATTTGTTGAGGATAAATAAATAGAAGGAAAACTATTGGACAATCATCAAGAGAAAGGTGATGTATGCACTACACTAAGAATGAAGTTCTATAATATTAACAGAAAATTATCCCAATAATAAATTTTTTTGATGAATTGGAAAAAGTCCATAGAAAATATGTACATAAACACATTCTAGACAACAAAAGATGTGAAAAGGTATTGGTTGTATTGTGCATGATGATGCCAGTATCCATAGCCCAAGTCAGGGGTCACTGATTAAAAATCAGCAGGGTCCGAATATAAAAAATAAAATAAAAAACAACCCATAAAAGTCTGGAAACATTTCTCCCATATTAAAAGGTATACTATGCAACCGGGGTTGATTTTCCAGCGAGGCTCCCCCCAGAGGGCGAAAGTAAAAGTGCACTGTCGTAAGGATGCTCAGCTGTTCTGGTTTCTCCGTCAAGCCAGGCGCGGTTGTTTTGAGCTTAGCAGACAGGCGAACGCAACGAAAAGTCGAAAAAACGGCAGTACAAACAATGACTAACACAGTGAAAGTATGAACATCAAGCTTCCCGCAGTGCTATAGTGTTGTTTTTTTATTATTATTATTATTATTATTATTATTATATGTTGGCGAGACGCTACCGCGGCCGCCTCGCCAAGCCGCGGCCTCGCCAGTTTTATTATTATTTTTTTTTTTATGTTGGCGAGACGCTACCGCCGCGGCCTCGCCAGTTTTATTATTATTATTATTATTATTATTATTATTATTATTATTATTATTATTATTATTATTATTATTATTATTATTATTATTATTATGTGTTGGCAAGACGCTACCCCGGCCGCAGTAGCGTCTCGCCAACATAAAAAAAAAATAAATAAATAATAATAATAAAACTCGATATGCTTGCATGTTTATTTGACGTTAACAGGCGGTTCTTTGTTGTTGCTTTCGCGCGTGCATATAGTGAATGGCAGGGCAAAAACACATGGAGTTCTCGCCGTAAAGCAAGGCCGACTCTCGCGGTCTTGTACGAGACTTCTGAGCCTGTGTGTGCGGGCCGAGGGCTCCTGCAATGGCGTACCGCGCACGTGACGTCACCCACTCAAGAGCAACGCCCCTTTTGCCGCTTAGGTAGGGCATATAGGTAGAGAACGCCCGTAGCAACCAGCTATTACACGCACAACAGAAACAGCGATATAACCGACTTTGCAGCCATTAAACTTTCCCAAGACGATGTCCCAGGCGCACGGATTACTGGTCGCACTGTGGAAGAACACACCAACCTTCAGCTCAAACGATGGCTTGAGTGTCGAGGGCCGAGTTGATCGAACGGTAAGCTTTGTTTTTTTTCCTGCGCGGCGGTCATGGCGTCGTCGGCCGTTTTTTTTTTGTAATAACCGTCCTGGGATCGGTATATGTTTAATGTTTGTCCTATTTGAAATGTTTTTGAGTAAGCCATCCTGGTAGCAGGGTATCAAGTTAGCGCCTGCTACCATGATAGCCTACATGCTATCATAGTAGCAGGCGCTTCAATATTAACATGTCGGCCACCAAAATACTCTTACCTGTTCACTACTTGATGTCGATGGAATTGGGTCAGGATGTTCTTCGGTTGTGCCCTTTCCTCCAACAAAATGCTTGCTACATATGTACGTGAATTTGGTAACTTTTTCCGGGTTGAACTGTTGTGTAGGCTGACCGCACCGGTGTACCCAGCGCACACATTTCTCCTTGGCACTCTTGAAGAAAACATCCTTCATATGCGGCCGATCAGCGTACCTCGAGTCGCTGTTGCACGTTCCATAGCAACAATGTTTAAAAACCATGGTTTTAGATTTGGAAAAAGCAGTCGTTTACCGAGTAAAACCAAGGGTAACGCACGTCTCTTTTACAGCGACACAGCGGCGGACTATGCAAGCTTGCCCTACTGCGTACCACGTGATGTGACGTCATCGTGACGTTACGTTTCTAAAAATAGCTCGCTCGCGGTACGCCATTGCAAGTACGGTATTTCCCCCACAGACCACCAGGGTGGCCGAGAAAACCTTTGTTCGACCTGAAATGACTCATTTAATTATCCAAAACGGTATGGAACATATTAATTAACTGAAAAATGTTGCATAGTATGCCTTTAAAATCTAAAGTGCTTTTTGAACTAGAGAACAACAATCCTTAACAGTTTGGCACAGACAATTTCCTGACATTCACATCTTTTAGAAAATACCTGAACTGTTTTTTTTTTTTTTATGGCTTAATGAGAGAAGTGGGCTTTGCAAGGATTCTAAACCTGGGCTTGAATGGCGACAAAGCCATTCGCAAGCACATATCAAAGTGCTCATTCGTGAGCCTGGATTGATTTTTTTTTTATTACGTTCATGGTGGAGAATGCTGCTTCACAGCAGTAGGTTGAGCCAAGCATACTCAAAATGTGCAGGGCCATCTTTTTGTTGGAGTTGGAAAGGCTGTCTCAGACTCTTTGGATCCAGAAAGATGTAGCATCACACACTCCAACCTGCTCTTATAGCATGACATTAGATTGAAAATCTGCCAGTTCCAGTTAAAGAGATCCTACATTTGCCCACTTAAAGGTCTCACCTGCCTGCTAGGAAAATCCTCAGATCTCAGTGATAAGGAATGGGTTCCTAATGAACAGACTGAGCTGCTATCCTAGGGTGAAACTGTCAAACCGTTTCTCAAAACTGGTGATCAGTTTGTCCACAAATTCAACAAATCCAGCCTTGTTTCCCCTGACCTGTCCCTTGACAGCCAGGAAGTGTGTGCAGCCCCCCTGCAGGTCATCTTTGAATTTCTAGTTTTCTTTGGAATGCCTGGACAGCTGTCATCAGATCACACACTGAATTGTCCTTGCCTTGTAGCTTTGAAATTCAGTTGATTTAAGTGAGATGTCACGTCAACAAGAAAGCTACATAATCCATTGTCTCCATTCAATTACATTTTCAATTTACACAATTATATAATTCATATAGCACAAATTCAAAACATGGCATTTTACAAAGTCAAATTCACACAAATCATCCAGACAGATTGGTCAAAAGGTTCCCATCTAAGGACACCCAGCAGATCACATCAAGTCTTTCACTCCTCCTCATAGAGCGTAGAGCCACAGTGGACAGTCGTCTGCATTGTCGATGGCTTTGCAGCAATCCTTCGTACTGAGCATGCATGAAGCCACAATGGAGAGGCAAACTCCCCTTTAACAGGAAGGAAAACCTCCAGCAGAACCAGAACCAGGCTCAGTGTGAACACTCATCTGCCTCGACCGACTGGGAGTTAGAGACGACAGAGCAGAGAAATGCACACACTGATCCAGGAATAGTTTCTATGTTGCAAATAAAAGGAATCGTGTTGCCTTTTTGCTGCTTCGAATGTTCCAAGAAAGTTTGAATTTCTTGTCAAATGGACCAAAAGCCCTCCAAAACTCTGCCCTTACTCAGCTACTTAACATTATGGGGTTGTTTCAATTACTCCATCTGTAGTGATTGAAACTACTTTTCTCACATCTATTACCCTGTTAACATCTTCTTTATTGCTTGGTAGATATCCTCCCCCCTTGTTTTCTTCTCTATAGATGCTACACCTTACAGGTATAGAAACATTATATTTTTCTTTGTTAACGAATCTCTTTGTCAGTTATATAACTGGACTTTGCATCACATGCAGCCAGGGGCCAAACACTATGCAGGGCTATACCATATTAACACAAGAAGCGGCACAAGTGATGTTAGACAGTCGGACAACATGCTATAATATATAAATGTTTATAATCAGGTTGGGTCCAGATCCGGACCCTGGTCCAGTAATCCGTGACCTCTGGCCTAAAGGCCCCGTTACTGTTCACAGCGAGGAAGAATTTGCATAATGGCTGAAAGAATAGTTGATGCGCCTTCATCTTTAAAGTCCGACGTTTGGGCACATTTTGGTTTTAAAGTCAATGAAAAAAAGCCATGGACTTGACAAAACAAATGCAATATGCAAGTATTGTAATGGTGTAGTACGCTATACTGGAAACACGACCAACTTGCGGGCTCACCTACAGAGGCACCACGCTGACAAGCTAGAAGCACCAAAGATGCAACAGAAACCCGTAGACTCGAAGCAAATGACTTTGGACAACGCCACATATAAGTTTCCATCTACCTCACCCCGTGCCATCAGGATTACTGACTCACTATTCCTTTTAATTCTGCCTGGATTTGCGTCCTTACTGCGTGGTTGAAAATAGAGGATTTCGGTACATGGTAAATACGCTGGAGCCACGTTACGTCATCCCAACCCGTCGCTATATTACCGATATAGCTGTGCCAAAGAAGTACGGAGAAGTGAAAGAACGTGTCAAAACTTCGCTAAGTTCAGCTGCAAGAGTGGCCCTGACGTGTGATGGGTGGACGTCTCGAGCCACAGAATCATATGTGACGATCACGTGTCATTTCATTACCGAGGACTGGGAGCTGAAGGCGTTCGTTTTACAAACAAGAGCCATGCATGAGAGCCATACGGGGACCAACATAGCGGAGTTACTGAAAACGGCGCTGGATGAGTGGGGCATAGCAGCCAAAGACCCAGCCATTGTCACAGACAATGCAGCTAACATGACCATCGCAGCTGAGCTAACTGGCATGTTGCATTTCAAGTGCTTTGCCCACACTCTTAACCTGGCATCACAACGTGCACTAAAGCTTCCCAATGTGGCCCGTTTGTTAGGACGAGTGAGGCGGATAACCAGCTTTTTCAGGCGGAGTGCTACAGCAAGCAATGTCCTGCGACAAAAACAAAAGCTACTTCAGCTGCCTGAACATAAACTAACTGATGTTATAACTAGGGCTGGGTATCATCTAGGATGAGCCGATTCGATACGATTCTCGATACATAGCTCAGCTTGCTTTGATTCCAATATCGATATTTATTACTTTGAATTAATGCTCAGTGATTCAATCACCAAAATCAGCCAAATATTATGTTTATGTTCTATTTATTGATCACAGACATATTAACAGGAAAATAAAGTGCATTTGCTTCAATGCATTTAACGTGTCACAGAAACCAAAAATGTGCCCAAACATCTGATTTTAGGGACAAAGGAGCTTCTAAAATCCTGTCGGCTGTTCCACAAATTCGTCTCACTTGCTCTCCTTCGCTGTGAACTGTAATGGTTGCGCTGTAATAACGCCCCCTAGAGGTTGGGAGGTATATCGATATTGAAAGCCAGAATATCGATATTAAATCGTTTTTAAAAATATCGATATTAATCTTTATATCGATTTTTATGCACAGCCCTAGTCATAACGAGGTGGAACAGCGCTCATGACATGCTCCAACGTTTCCTGGAGCAGCAACCCGCTATATCTGCCGCTCTACTATTTGGTGAAGTAAGGAAGACAGAGAAAGAGGTCTGCACCCTCAGTGAGTCAGACATAACATCTGCTGAGGAGATTGTGGATGCCATGAAGCCCATGAAGACAGCTACACTTGTAATGTCTCAGGAAACCTCCCCAACCTTATCAGTTGTGGCACCACTTCATGTTCATCTCCTCCATGACTTTCAAGAAAACCGATCTGATTCTTCATTAGTGAAAGAAATAAAATCAGCCATTTGTGAGGACCTGAACAAGAGATACAAGGATCAGCAGAGAGAGACTTTGTATGTGTGTGCAGCTATGGATCCAAGATTCAAGGCCCTCCCCTTCCTCTCCGAAGATGAACGCCAGGACATCTTGATAAAATTTTCACTAAGTTACTAATTTATAAAAAAAATATATTTTTTTTAACCCTGTTAAAATGTATAGTTGAATGTTTAGGTTTAATAAAATGCTTATAATGGGTACTTCCATAATGCTTTTTCTTACTTACTTCTATAGGAAGGGGCTGAAACCAAAACTGAGCCTAATGAGGTGCCAGTGAAGGACGACACTTGCGTGAATATCGACAAGCAAGACATTGCTACTAGTCTGCCCACAAAGAAAGCAAGGCAGTCATGCAGTCTAGCAGATCTTCTAGGTCAAACGTACAGTACAGGTACTGCAGCGAGACACAGAACCACACAGGACCAGGCTGAACAGGAGCTGACACAGTACAAAGAAACTGCTCCCATGTCTCTTGCAGGTGACAGTCCACTCAACTGGTGGAAAGAGCACCAGACAGAATATCCACTTTTGTCACGTCTTGCAAAAACCTACCTGTGTACTCCAGTAACAAGTGTCTCTTCAGAACGTGTATTTTCTACTGCAGGAGATATAGTCACTGCACAGAGAAGGGCACTTAACCCAGAACATGTTGACCAACTACTGTTTCTAAACAAAAATATTACGGAGTAGAGTTGCATTTGTAGTAACTTTTTTTACAAATTTTTTTGAGGAAGAGTTCATTGACAATGTCAAATTGACATTCTGTTCTGTTTTTCTTCAGTACTGATGTTTCAGCCAGCAGATTTTGATAGGCTAGTGAAAGTGGGTGTCACTCCTGGTTTTCAGTGTGTTAAAAGCAATATAGTAGCACTTTTTCTTTGTTTAAAAAACTGAAGATGAACATTTTCTAGGTTTCTTTTGCACAAAAAGTTGTTATAAGCTAACTACATTGTCCTAGAAAACTGGGCAAAATTTTGGTTTCTGTAATATATTAAATGTATTGAACCACATGCACTTTATTGCACAGTGTTCAATAAATTGAACATTAATAGAATATTTAGCTGTTTTTGTTGATTGAATGACTTTGAGCATTAATTTAATAGTAGTAAATATCAATATTGGAGTCAAATCAAAGCATGCTGAGCTATATCGAGAATCGTATCGCATCGTGAGCTATGTATCGAGAATCGCATCGAATTGGCTCATCCCAGATGATACCCAGCCCTACTGGAAACCGTGTGGGACGGTAAGGAAGCTAGTATTATTATGAATGTCTGAAATTTGTCTGAATGGAGTGTGAATCGGGACGTGCAGCAGACTGCCGGAAAACCCTCGGACAGTCAGCTGACTGTAAGGGGATGACACGGTCTGCTCATGCGCTCTTTATCAGAAAACTGGGCCAAAAAAAAAAAACAGGCCGAGACCTGCTCAGGAACTGGTCTGCAGTTAGAGCGGTCCGGTGATGTTTAGCGTGGTTCAGTTCAGTCTGCTGACCATTTACACACAAGAGTTATCTCTGTTAAGCCGGGCGTACACTGTACGAGTTTTTCCCCTTTTCGGGCCGATTCTTCAGTCGTGCGAGCATTTTTTGAATCGGGCCGAATTTCAGCTTGATTGTAGAGGGGGGGAGGAGGGGGGACTGGCTTCTCACGACTACCTCCCGATCAGGAATCGGACGGTCGGTGAAAATCAAACAGATTTGAAATTCAGTCGGCTGTCGTGAGGTTTTCGTGAGCGCATCCTGCTGTTCAAGCAGAGCTACGAGGGGGCGCCCTCCCCTCCTCTCCGTCCCCGCCAGCGGAGAGAGGGGAGCGGGCTTCCCTGAAGCGACCTCCGCCCGGTCCGCTTGCGGGGGCATTGGGGAGGGCGGCAACGCGCTGGCCGCCTGTTTCGGCACTCCTCCGCTCGCGGGGGGTGGGGGCCGGGCGACCTGCCGGGCCGCGCGGCCGCCGGTGCGTCTCGTCCCTCCTCTCTCACCTCCGTTCCCCCGACGCCCGGTGCCTCCTGCGGGCCTCGCCAGACCTGGGCTCGACCCCCTGCTCTGGGTCCCTGTCACCTACCGTCGCTCGCCTGCCTCTGTCCCCACAGTGAGCGGTCCCAGAGGGGACACGACGTACAGTGTGAGCAGTCCGGTCGCGTCCGAGCGTCGCGCTGCACAGATCGTGAGCGGTGAACTTTTTAAACCCCGCGGTTCCGTCGCACAGTTTGAGATGTATATAGGTACCACGACTGAAAAACTCGTATAGTGTACGCCCGGCTTTACCGAGCTCGGACTGGTCTCGGCTCGGTTAAAAAAAAAGTGTAGTGTAAACGGGCCTTAAATGGTCATCTAGAAGTTTGCTTGTCTGATGCCATCTCCTCTCTGGCTTTTGATTATTGCACAGTGTCGTTTTTGTCAACGATGACGAAAATATTTTGTTGAGGCCCCTTTTTTTCATAAAGATAACTGATGAGCTAAACATGGATCTTTGATGACGAAAACATGACGAGTCGTGGGTATGTATTATATATATATATATATATATATATATATATATATATATATATATATATATATATATATATATATATATATATATATATATATATATATACATACACACACACACACACACACACACACAAAGACATGGCTGTGCACGTTTGTGCAAGTTCTTTCTGTAAAACTGACAGACCGTAGTAGTCACGTTTGCTCAGTAATGCCTTTATCCAAATACGTTGTCGCCTTTTCTTTTTAGGGCTTTCTGCACACAAAATTGCACATATTGCCAAAGCAGCGCGTTTCTCTCCGGTAATGTTTACAGTAGCAATCGACACTCCCGTCTTCTTCTGTCTATGTTCGGACGTACAGTGTGAGCACTCCGGTCGAGTCCGAGCGTCGCGCCGTACACAGATCGTGAGCGGTGAACTTTTAAACCCCGCGGTTCCATCGCAGTTTGAGATGTATATAAGTACCACGACTGAAGAACTCGTACAGTGTATGCCCGGCTTAACAGTGTAGAGAGAGCAAGACATTGCAGCAGTCCAGGCTCAATGCATACTACTGGCGCATTTGTCACATTGTAGTCACATGGTGTCATTTCTGGTAATTCTTTTACAGCACACTCACCCCTGAATAAGTCCTCCGCGGCCACCAAAGCGGCCCCCCCGGCCTCTGCCGCGGTCTCCTCTGCATATTAACACAAACATGTTACATACGAATCCACAGAAACATACACGCAACTAATGGTAGTTTGCAGGAAAGAAATCATAGCACCCAATTTTAAGAAAAAAGGCGGTCATTATGCTAAATCAAATAAAACTCGTTTCAATGTATGCATCATAAAATTGTTACTTTATTCACTGGGGTGAACTACCATCGTCTTGGGAGGTTAACAAGACATGCTAACAAACGTTAGCCTAAAAAAATATGTCCATTATGTCTACGTGGAAGAACTAAAGATAACCCGCTGAATAGTCTATATTAAATGATGAATGAGAAAAAAAATTCTCAGGAGAGTTTCCAGCTTCCCGCATCGTCATTCATTAATCGCGACGCTAACTTCAATTTAGCCTTCAGCTGCAGCAGCTACCAAGCTAAGCTACCTAAACACAAACACCGAGATCAGTACATAACCTGCTCCAAAATCAACTATACAAGTCCGAATATAATTATAATTACCTCATTGCGTACGACGTTTTGAATGTTAAAATAAACAAAATAGAGAGAGAACTGCACTGAACAGATTCAATGTGTGGAAAGCTAGCACAACACATGTAGCGGCGTCAGAGCACAAGACACCTTTGTTTGTTCTGTCCCGGAAACGGAAACGTCCACCTTCTTCTTCTTGTGATAGTTGGCAAATAACTAGTGGTGTGCATTACCGCCACCAGCTGCTATGGAGTGTGGACTGGAACGACGTAAAAAACAAACAAAAAACAAATTTCCAAATTGAACGACTATGTTTGAAATAATGTATAAAAGCTTGAGTTATTGACTATAAGTTATTGTTGTTGAACTTCACTGTAACGTTTTAACAGGATTTAACTTTGTTTTCACTGTAGAAAGACTGTTCACTGAATTCTTTCATTGCTCTATTTGTTCTATAGGTTCACCTTTTCCACAATCTCTCAATTTCTTTTATAATTTTTCTTTCACTGTTTTTAGGCTTTTTAGTATTTGAAATGTATAATTTTTTTATTATTTTCATTTTGTGTTATTTATTTTGTATGTATATACACAGTGTGCGAAATACCTGTCAATATTTGTGTGGGGGGGGGGGGGGGGGGGTGGGGGGGGAGGTCCCCATCTCCCGATTATTGCAATACCAATCTACATTTTTTCAATATGCAGTAGGCCTATAACATTACAATGTCAAAGTCAACTTTAATGTCAATTCTTCACATTCACAAGAAATGCAAGGACTCGAGAGGACGTTCCTCATTCACCAACAGTGAAACAGATAAAGTGCACAGGCACAACAGATAAGATCAGGTTCTAATACTAAAATTTAAACATTCAATTTCACAATAAAATGTACAATAATATAAAATATACAATACTTATGCTAGTGCACAAAGGCAGATGGTAAAGACAGCAGAAAAATTATTATTATTATTATTATTACCAATTATGTAAGATATATTTGTAACAGTAACACTGCAAATTAACAGTAAAGTAGTGCAGGAGACAGTTTGTCCGCAGTGTAAGTGACAGTGAAATGATTTATTTCTTGGAAAAATTTATGTTTATTTCAGATTATGTATTTTAAGTTGTTTAGTTCAAATTTTGAGGTTTATGTAAAATTATTGTATTTTATTTCTTTTGAAACCATTTGTTGAAAGTTATCGCGAGATTTGCGTATATAAGAAAGATAGCGAGATTTGCATGAGAGAAGGAGCAGAAATCTGGGAAAGAGTAGCAGTCTCGTATTTCCTGTAGCTGTAAAGGTATTTGTATTTATGTTTGTAATATTTTGTAAATTTATTGGTTATGGTGTTTTAATTACTTAATATTTAATTTAGAGTGGACAAAGAAGAATTAATCTATTAAAGACCTCCGAAGTGGCAGGCGGTCACGAGGTAACTTTGTTACAGTATGTGTCACCTGACTGTCTGTAAATGTATCCATTTCTAAAGCTTGTCTTTATTTTTGTAGTTTTCACGGCGTTTATTAAAGAGCCCGTTTTGAAGGAAGCCGTGCCAGTGTTGTCACTTTGGAGCAACAGTGAAAACTCCTCCAGCCAGCGCCGGTTACAAACCGTTAAGACGACAGCAGCCGCAGTGAGTGACAGTGTAACTCTCCAGCCAGCGCCGGTTAGGACCGTTAAAGAGGACGGCCGCTGCAGTGAGTGACGGTGCCGTGGTGTAACACAAGAGGGCGCCATTTGTCAAGCTCACCGTTTTCAAGAAACCAAGCACAGCAGCAACAACCTTGTACATCAGAAGTTCGGTGGAAATGAATTAAGGACAGTGTTAAAAGTAGAATAAGAGTGGATTAGGTGAAGTTTAAAGCCACATAAGTTTCTACAACACATTTGTCAAAAGGTTACTTATTCTCTACCGAACTTCAAAGTGATGTGTTGTTGTTAAGGAAAGAGTGTTGTGTATGTATCTTGAGGTCAAACTAAGTGGGAAGTTAACAAATTTCTTTAAGTTGAAATACATCTGTATTAAGAGTGAATCTCATTACAGCTACAGTATAAAGTAATATTCAAGTCACATAAGTTAGAAATTTGAAGGAGTATTTTGCAATTTAAAAAGAGCATTTAGTGACATTTAACCAGACTTATAAAATGACTGACAAAGATCATAAAGAACTCTATGCTCTAACAAGTACTGAAGTGGAGGAAAATGATAATGAGCAAATCTCAGAACCACAGACTGTTCGAAGAAGTGAAAGAGTTAGAACGTTAACCGAAAAGGGTAAAGAGCTTCAAGAGGAGAAACTTAAAATGCTTCAACACAGATATGCAGTCGGTTTTGAAAAATGGAGATATGAAGCAAGACTGAGCAAAGTAATATTAAGAAAAGAAGCTTCAGACAGTGAATTAAAGGAGCTGATTAACAATGTAAACGTCACCTGCATATATATGCAAACCATTTATGAAGAAATACGGCAAATACACACTCCTGGTGCACACGTCTCAAACACACGCAAGGCGCAAAGTAGATGCATGTACATCACTTTCTGCATTTATTGTCAGAAGAGCTGAGAAACAACTGCAAGGAGACTCTGCAGAAGGCGACGAAGAGCCGTGGCCAGATTTTGGGTCATGCTTAGGATCTGAAAGTACGACATCAAGGTCAAAATCCAGAAGCTCTAAAGGTAGTTCAGGTAGTTCACAAACAACCAAGAGATTGGAAGCAGAGGCGGAGGCAGCTGCATCTCAAGAAATATTAGCAGTTATGGAAGAGCAAGAAAAAGAAACGATTCAGTTACAAAAACTAGAACGCGAGAATTTGGAAAGGCAGCAAGCAATGGAAGCGCAGCGGAGAAAGATTGAACGCTTGGAAGAAGTTAAAAAATTGAATGCCGCAAAGGCACGGGTAAAGGTTTATGATGAAGCTGAAAGTATTTCTGAAAGTCAGAGTTCATCACAGAGCATTAAAGCAGAAAGTGAAATCCAAGCAATCCCTGTCACAGCACACAGTTCTTCTCCAGCTCTAAATATTACCCATTTCCATAATGCTAAAATTGTTGAATCTATGCCACATAATCCTACAGTAATAAACCAAGCCCAAGAAAGTCCTGCTGAACAACCTAAGGCCACCATAAGCCAAACACTTAATGCATCAAGTCCACCATTCATCCCTCAAGCCACACAGGTTTCCTCTGTTGCAGCTCAACAACAGTCAAATTATGAGCTAGTTGGCATACTAGCAGAAGCAATAAGCGCTAATCGTCTTCCAACTCCAGAACCTGCATTGTTCACTGGTGACCCCTTAAAGTTCAAAGATTGGCAGTTGTCCTTTGAAACCCTGATAGAAAGGAAAAACATTCCAAAGAATGAGAGACTCTATTATCTCAGAAAGTATCTTGATGGACCCGCGAAGAAAGCAGTTGAAGGTTTTCTTCTAGTGGGGACACATGAAGCATATGACTCAGCTTGGAAAGTGCTGGAAAAACGTTTTGGAGATCTATTCACCATAGGAAAATGCTTCAGAGACAAGCTTCAAAGTTGGCCTAAAATAAACTCCAAGGATGGAAGTGAGTTGAGAGAATTTGCTGACTTCCTGAAGAATCGTGAAGCTGCAATGTTACACATAAGGTCACTGGAGATTCTCAATGATTGTATGGAAATCCAGAAACTCTTGCTAAAACTTCCAGATTGGTTGACCACAAGATGGAACCGGACAGCCATGAAAATAAGAAGGGCTAGTGATGGAGAATATCCATCTTTTCATGTGTTTGCTGATTTTGTATCCACTGAAGCAGACTTAGCATGTGATCCTATAGCATCAGTGCAAGCTCTTAGAGGTTTGGAAATAAGTAAACCCAAACAATTACGCAACCAAGTCATCCAAGCAAAAACGCTAACAACAAACTCAAACAACACAAATACTGTGACCTGTCCTTTCTGCAAAAGAAATGGTCACACCCTTGATAAATGTTTCAAATTCACAGAAACCCCACTCCAAGACCGTATCAAGTTTGCACAAGCAGAAAGGCTGTGTTTTGGATGTTTAGAGAGAGGACATCATTCCAAGAAGTGTGACAAAAAGAGCACATGCGAAAAATGTCAAAGGAGACATCCAACATGTCTGCACAATGACGCGTTCATTGAGCGTAACAGGGTAATACCTGCAGTGAGTGAAAAGTCTCCAGACAACGACGAAGCTGACGCTGAAGAAGGAGACAAACCATCGGTGGCGATCTCTAACAGGGTAACTCAAGCAACTTCAAGCACGTTGACATCCTCTATTCTACCTGTATGGGTTTCATCAAAGAACGACCCAGACAGAGAGGTTTTAGTTTATGCACTACTTGATTCACAAAGTGATACATCCTTCATCTTGGATGAAGTAGCCCAAGGTCTTGACACAAATAAAAGTAAAGTCAATCTGTGCTTGTCAACTATGTTCACCAAGTCAACAGTTATAACATGTGACAAGCTGGTAAACCTTCAAGTTAGAGGATATAAAGATGAAAAAAGAATTACACTGCCACCAGTATATACAAGAGAGTTTATCCCTGTCAACAGATCACATATCCCAACGTCTGAAACCGCCTTAAAGTGGCCTCATCTGGAAAAGCTGGCAGATAAGCTACCTCCACTGCTCAAATGCGAAGTTGGTCTACTTATCGGCTATAATTGTCAACAAGCCCTCCTACCACGCAAAGTTCTTGCAGGCAAAGAGAACCAACCTTACGCACAGTTAACTGATCTTGGCTGGAGCATAGTTGGTTGCTCATCTCAATCTCAAAATCACAACGATGTCATCGGTACAAGTCACAGAATAATTGTTCGTGAAGTATTCCCTGTTTCACAACCAGCAGTTGAACTCAAGAAACAAGTATATTTTGTATGCAGAACTCAAGTAAAGGAAGCCAGTCCAACTGATGTGATTAAGGCTTTGGAATCCGATTTTTCTGAACATGCATCAGATGAAAATCCAGTTTCACAGGAAGACATTTTGTTCATGTCAAAGGTGACCAAAGGTATAAAACAGAAGAACGATGGTCATTACGAACTCCCGTTACCATTCAAAACAGACAATCCGAATCTCCCAAACAACAAGCAAAGTGCTGAACACAGATTGTCTTCATTGGAACGTCGACTAAGAAGGGATGAGAAATACTATAAAGATTATTTCAAGTTCATGAACGATATTATAACTCGCGGAGATGCAGAAAAGGTGCCAGAACATGAGCTAAACAACAAGACAGCATGGTACATCCCGCATCACGGGGTTTACCACCCCCACAAACCAGAGAAAATACGTGTGGTTTTTGACTGTTCTGCACACTTCCAAGGAACATCTCTCAACGATCATCTATTGACTGGACCAGATCTCACCAACACATTGGTTGGAGTGTTATGCCGATTTAGAAAGGGCCTCGTCGCCATTATGTGTGATGTGGAAAGAATGTTCCACCAATTCTATGTCATTAAGGAACATCAAGATTATTTAAGATTTCTTTGGTGGGACAAAGGCAATTTAAACTCCGCACCTTCAGTTTACAGGATGAAAGTACATCTTTTTAGAGCAGCATCATCTCCTGGATGTTGTAATTTTGGACTCAAACACATTGCATTACAAGGTAGAAACAAGTTCAGCAAAGAGACTGTTGAATTCATCCAAAGAGGTTTTTACGTTGACGATGGACTTACTAGTGTAACATCAACAGCCAAAGCTATACAGCTGGTCAAAGAGTCAAGGGAACTTTGCAAAACAGGAAACCTACATCTGCATAAGTTTGTGTCAAACAATAAAGAGGTGCTTGCAACAATTCCCCAGGAAGAACAAGCTCAGTCCAAAGATCAGAACATGGCTTTTGGAGAACTCCACATTGAACGTGCACTTGGAGTACAATGGCGCATAGAAGCAGACCAATTCCAGTTCAGAGTTCAAGTTAAAGAAAACCCATTGACCAGAAGAGGGGTACTTTCGACTGTTGCTTCCATCTATGACCCTCTTGGGTTCGTCGCCCCTTTCACATTGATTGGAAAGCAAATACTCCAAACATTATGCAAAGACAAGGTCAACTGGGATGATGATCTTCCAGACCACATTCTACCACGATGGGAAGCATGGTTGAGAGACCTGCCTAAGCTGGCAGCTCTGAAGATCCCACGAAGCTACTCACAAGACATCAACATCATACAGTATGAATTGCATAACCTCTCGGATGCGAGCCTCGACGGTTATGGTGCATGTTCATACCTTAGAGCAATAAGCAAGGAAGGACAGATAAGCTGTTCACTCGTCATGGGAAAAGCGAGAGTTACACCCATCAAACAAATGACCATCCCAAGACTCGAACTGTCGTCGGCTGTAACTTCAGTCCGAAACGCGGATGTAATTAAACAAGAACTGGAAATCAAAAATCTACTAGAATATTATTGGACGGATTCACAAGTCGTACTGGCATATATAGGCAAAGACGCTAAAAGATTTCACACATTCGTTGCCAATCGGATTCAACGAATAAGACAAAGTACAAGTCCTGAAAAATGGCAGCATGTCAGCTCAGCGGAAAATCCGGCTGATCACGCCTCAAGGGGTTTAAATGCTGCACAACTGAAAGAATCAAACTGGTTGAAGGTTCCAGATTTCCTTTGGAAAAAAGATCTTCCAATAAAAAAGGAAATGGTGGGAGAAGTTGAAGGGACAGATCCTGAACTCCGTACAGGTCATGCACACACCGTGCAGTCAAAACAAGTAAGCCCTGTTCTAGAGCGTCTAAAGAAGTTCTCTGATTGGTCGAGAGCTGTAAAGGCTATTGCCAGACTCAAACGATGCATAAAAGAGTTTAAAGGTGTTCAAGAAAGAACAAACAAAACAACAGATCTTGAAGAGAGAAGAGACACAGAAGTTTTCATTATCAAGCTAGTGCAAAAGGAAGCTTTTACTGAGGAAATACAGAAAATCAGATCTCAGAAGGAAAATTCTCTGCACAAGCATAAGAGACTAAAGCAACTAAATGCTTTCTTGGACAAGTCCGATGTTCTCAGGGTGGGAGGAAGATTGTCCCAATCAGCCTTGCATCATCATGTCAAACATCCCGCAATTCTTACCAAGGAGTCCCATGTATCAGCTCTCCTCGTTAAACACTTCCATGAACGTGTACATCATCAAGGAAGAGGCATGACCATAAATGAATTGCGTGCAAATGGCATATGGATTTTAGGATGTGGAAGTATGGTTTCTTCGCACATTTACCACTGTGTTAAATGTAGGCGATATAGAAAGACCACAAATGTCCAACAGATGGCAGAGTTACCAGAAATAAGAACAAAAACAGCACCTCCTTTTACATATTGCGGTGTTGACTGTTTTGGCCCATTCATGGTAAAGGAAGGAAGAAAGTAAGTCAAAAGATATGGATTATTGTTCACCTGCTTATGTTCACGAGCTGTGCATATTGAAACACTTGATGACTTATCAACTGATGCTTTCATGAACGCTCTTCGGGTTCTGATTGCCATAAGAGGTCCTGTTCGACAACTAAGATGTGACCAAGGGACAAATTTTATGGGAGCCAGAAGAGAGTTTTTGGAGCTAATGAAGGATATGGACCAAGAACCACAAAGAGCTATTGGTTGCGAGTTTGTGATGAACGTTCCATCAGCTAGCCACATGGGAGGCATCTGGGAACGGCAAATTCGAACAGTACGAAGCATACTAACAGCAATGTTAGATAAATTCTCAAACAGACTTGATACAACTAGTCTACGAACGCTCTTTTACGAGACAATGGCCATCATTAACAGCAGACCCTTAAGTGTGGAGTATCTTAATGATCCCTTGGGTCCAGAGCCTTTAACTCCCAATCACCTATTAACGATGAAGTCTTCAGTTATTCTCCCCCCTCCAGGACAGTTTTGCAGAGAGGATTTGTACTTGAACAAAAGATGGAGAAGAGTACAATTTCTAGCAAACGAGTTTTGGCAAAGATGGAAACGAGAATATCTGCTAAATCTCCAACAGCGACAGAAATGGCAGAAAGTTTCACGGAACCTCCACATTAATGACATTGTGATCCTACAAGATGATAATGCTCCAAGATGTAAATGGAAGCTAGCTCTAGTAGTAGAGACTCTAGAGAGCCCAGACGGCAAGGTTCGAAAGGTGAAACTAAAGACAAGTGAAACGACATTTGACAAAGGAAAACCACTGACAAGGTTGATATATTTAGAAAGACCTATTCATAGGGTAGTGACGTTACTTGAGACTAATACAGAGTAAAACAGACTTTAATTCTGACATTCATTGAAAAATCACATTGAAACAAATTAGTGATTTTGGTGGGAGTGTAAGTGACAGTGAAATGATTTATTTCTTGGAAAAATGTATGTTTATTTCAGATTATGTATTTTAAGTTGTTTAGTTAAAATTTTGAGGTTTATGTAAAATTATTGTATTTTATTTCTTTTGAAACCATTTGTTGAAAGTTATCGCGAGATTTGCGTATATAAGAAAGGTAGCGAGATTTGCATGAGAGAAGGAGCAGAAATCTGGGAAAGAGTAGCAGTCTCGTATTTCCTGTAGCTGTAAAGGTATTTGTATTTATGTTTGTAATATTTTGTAAATTTATTGGTTATGGTGTTTTAATTACTTAATATTTAATTTAGAGTGGACAAAGAAGAATTAATCTATTAAAGACCTCCGAAGTGGCAGGCGGTCACGAGGTAACTTTGTTACAGTATGTGTCACCTGACTGTCTGTAAATGTATCCATTTCTAAAGCTTGTCTTTATTTTTGTAGTTTTCACAGCGTTTATTAAAGAGCCCGTTTTGAAGGAAGCCGTGCCAGTGTTGTCACTTTGGAGCAACACGGAGTAATTCTTTTTTGAGGGAGGGGGGGGGGGGGTCAGCAGGCTAGGCTGCTTCACTAAGACCACAACCAAACACAAGGCTTACATACAGGACAATTTATAAAATTGCCTCTTACCTTAAGTTAGAATTGACCAAAATGCCTTGGCTCAACTTCTTGTGGTTGCCGTCCTGGTTTCCAGGAATAAGAGAGGCGATGTCCTGCTTTAATCCAGCTTCTGACGAATGGAACTGGGTCGAATTTGTCCAGGGGAGGTCCATTGAGGTCCACAAACAGGAGTGAAGACATGCTGTCTTCGCGCAATCTGTTCCGCGTCTGGTTGGCCGTGTTATTAACTGCGGAAAAGCCTAAATGCTTATCAAGAGCTTTGAGCATCAGCACCAAATTTGACTCCGGTAATCGCTTTGTTAGAGACGCAATCACTGATTCATAAAACCGAGACCTGTTTATTTTCGCCCTGCCTTGCTCTACGCCTTTATAAAGGCCAGATGAGATGGACTGTTCAGCCATCTTGGTTGATTTCCCCCCACCGGTCATCTTCATGGCCATCAAAACATCGATAGTTTGTTGGATGGCGAGACTTGAATCCACGAGTGACATTTCTCTTTTCTGCAGCTTGAGAGACAGACTCTGGAGTTCACGCAGGATGTCTTTCATGACAGCCAAATCTTCCACAAATCCTGAGTTAGCAAGGTGCTTCAGAAGTCCCTTGTATTTTTGCCTCTCATGATCAATGTGTGATATGTCCTCACTGGCTGTTTTGAAATGGAGTGCTAGTGCGGGGAAATCTTTCCATACTGCTTTTACTGTTTTAAAGCGGCTGGCAACCCATCTGATGGTGAAGATTTGACCTATTTTCGGTATTTCCATGTCGAGCTCGGCCGCTGCTTCTCTAAGCAATCTGGCGTTCCTGGTTGACTGATTGTAGAGTGAGTATAACTTTGAAATAAAGAACTCAAACTGATTAGTGCCAGACACTAATGCTTCTTTAAGAGCATCTTTGACAGCCAGTTCTAATCTATGCGCCACGCAGTGAACAGACTGCACGTTCGGAAACGTTTCTTTGAGTCTAACGACAAGCCCACTGGCTTTTCCTGTGAGCACCACAGCTCCATCGGTGGCAATGCTTATCAGGTGCGTCTTCAAAAAGTCGTCACCTATTCCAGCCTTATGTAGACTCGCCATCATTGAGTTATAAATGGATTCAGCATCGACCCCATCTGTAAGTTCCACTACATCCAGGAAAACATTGTCTACATCCCCCTTACCGCTGACATCACATCTTATGTAGATTATTAGATAGGGACTGCCATGAATGGTGCTTTCATCAATTGTGATTGACACCCGTAAATCAATTTCTTTCACATTACGGACGAAATTGCAGCGCATTTCCTTGGCAATGTGACTGATTATTTCTGCGCATGCATGGTCGGATATTTGAATATTACCGACCTCGGCTCCATTAAGCTCCTGCATTGTCATGAGTGGGTGGAGCTTTTTATACGATAGCCTTTCCTTTGCCACGGTGTAAGCTGTTCTGAACGAGACTGTGGTTTTCTTGAGTAAATCGGACTGTATATCAATGAAAGCATTGGGGAGGTTGTCTTTCTTTTTCATCTTGGTTATTTCCACTCACCTTGTGTGGGCCTAGCTGTCCCTGTGTTTGTAAATCTTTTTTCGTAGCCTCTTTGCTTCAGAGCTAATAACATCACCGTTGATCCATTGTTCTGTGAGGTGTAAACCCAGTCCCTTTTCTGAGAGTAGCAACGTTTTTGCTTTTCTACACACTAAACACCCCAATTTTCCTGCCTTAATGTCAAGCCAAGGGTTGCGGTCTTTCCATTCGCCCACCTGCTTCGTTGTCCAACCAGCCGGCAAGTCAACTGTGCTAGCAGCAGTAGCAGCTAATGTTACCTCAGCACCAGCTGCCTCTTCGGAGTACTCGGCCTCAACTTCTAGTTGTTCTTCTGGGGAGTCACTGGGTGGGATAGGATCCTCCGTTTTGGTGACGAGTAGGCCCATCTCTTCTTCTCTGAGTGCCACCTTTTTGGACGTGAACCTAAAGTGTGCGAGTGATACACTCTGATTTAGCTTTCGCTTGCTAGCCATTTTTAGTATTAATTGTTGTCAACGTTACGTCTTTCTTCTGTTTGGCGCGCACATGGCTAATTTGCCTACGCAAAAAGGATTGGCTGGCTCAAAAACAGAAAATATTTGTGAATAAATGTTTTGAATTTTAAATACTAGACATGTTGAGCTTAAAAACATTTTAGAGACCATTAGTGACAAAAAAAATATTTCATTTTAAATTTTTTTGACACTTGTGAAAGTAAAATCTGTCGAGCTCTATTGGCATTAAGACATCAATTCTTTTTGCCACATTGCTAGACAGGACACTGGAAAAAAAATAATAATAAAAATTTGCTTTTGAGGCTTTAAGAGGAACTCATGGGTTAATCGGGGGGGGTCAAGCCCCCCCGGACCCCCCGTATTTCGCACTCTGTATATACATATTTATATATTTTGTTGTTGATGTGTACAGCATTTGGACACAGGCATCTGTATTAAATGTGCTATAAAGTTAAAGTTGACATTGAAAATAATCACATTTAGCTGTATTGTGTTTTCCTATTATGAATAAGGTAGCATTAAATAAATCCTGTGTGTCCAAATCTGAGACGTGATATTATTTCTTTTGTTCCAACACTCCTCATTTCTCCTGTACTCGCTGAATTCTATAAAACCATCTGCCTTTTCTCTCTTCAATTCAATTCAATTAATTCATACAGCACCAGCTCACAACACATGTCATCTCAAGGCACTTTACAAAGTCAAATCAGTTAAGTCATAGAGATTGGTCAAAACGTTTCCTATCAAAGGAAACCCAGCAGATTGCATCAAGTCTTAACATTCACTCCTGAAAGAGCATGGAACCACAATGTCACAGTGGTCTGTATTTTCATTGGCTTGGCAGCAATCCCTCATACCGAGTATGCATGAAGTGACAGTGGAGAGAACAATGAAGACTTCCACCAAAAGGAATTTTCCTCTAGCACTGGTCAAAGCACCAACACCACCACCCAGCAAGGTAATAGTGTCCACAAACGAACATAGAAGCAATGCAATTTTTGGAAGCCATTAACAAGCTAACCAACAAGATTGATGACTTCTGCATGCAGCTACGTGACATCATGTTAATGGAGGCTAACGTTTCCAAGCTAGCTGAAATGAATGCAGCTAATATGAAAGATTGTAAAACTGTCTGTGCTGGAAAAATAGGTGCCTGCACTCATTAAAGAATCGTGAAGCTAAAGGAAAGATTGTTGGTCCTAGATTTCATCGACAAGCGTCGATGGAATTTGAAAATCCAGGGCTTGAAAGAAAATAATAACAAAGTTATCCACACAGTCATCCTTGGTATTTTAGCCAAGATCGCTCCAAATTTAGCTTCATCTAAAGAGATCATAGTAGATACGGTGCATCGTTTAGGGAAAAAGGACGAGTGGAAACATCGTCCAATAATAATCCAGTTCAAAATGAGACACCACCATGATGAAGATCACCAAGAATTCCAAAACATGCAAGAAAATGGGCATCCACTTCAAAGAAGATCTCAGCAAACCAGACTGGGAAGCAAGAGCCGCAGTCTGGCCCAAAATAGAGCAAACCACGAAAGAGAGGAAAACTGTCTACTACCGGGGGCACATCAACTACATCAATGGGGTTCAAGTATTCCCTGAATGACTGTAGCACCAGTTAAAAGGAAATCAATATTTTTGTTTTGCAAACATGTGGAAGCTAACTGCATAATGTTACAAGAAACTCACTCTATTAAAACAGATGAGAAATTTTGGTCTAATCAGTGGGGGGGGGGGGGGGGGGGTATTTTTTGCCATGGGACTAAGAAATTAGCTGGTGTAGCCCTATTATTCGAAAACTTAAAAAACAAAATAGAAACTCAAAGTAAAGACATCTTAGTTCACTGGATAATCTGTGTATTCAAAATTGAAAACTGCTTTGTGATTCTATAAAATATTTATGTTTACCACAGTGCTACTCATAACAAATCCATATTGTCTGAAATGATTAATCAAATGCAAGAACGCCTTCAAAAATACTCCACAAAAAATCTCATTTTAGGAGGAGATTTCAACATGGTGTACAATGACTGGCTTGACAGAAATTCCAATCTGACCATATAAATTCAAATGTACATAACCTTTTTTTGAATCTTAACGTAGTAGATGGTTGGAGAGAAGCGCATCCACTCGAACAACCCTTCTCCTGGTTTAAACCTGATGGCTTAGCTAAATCACGTCTTGACTTTTGGCTATAGTCTCCGACAATATAATGCAAATAGTGTGGCTACTGGTATCTCATCTTTATCAGATCACTGTCTTATAACAACTCAACAGGAAAAATTCCATAATAGAGGTTACTAGATGTGAGAGCAAAATTACCATAGAACGACTGGATAAAGCTCTAGGTGCTTTGTCCAAAGATAAGGTTCTAGGCTGTGATGGCCTTACAGGGAATTTTTACAGACATTTCTGGATCCACAACAGAACCTTTGTCTTTGGAATGCTAACAGAAATATTGGAAAATGGCTCTCTAACACACACTATGAAACAAGGCATAATCACACTCATTCCTATACCTACAAAAAATCCAATACTTCTTGATAATTTAAGACCTATAATGTTAAACAATGATTACAAGCTTCTCACTCACATCTATCCCAAATAATTGCTGACACTCTATGTGGATTTCTCAAAGACTGTTCTATACCTAATAATATTCGGCCAATCCTTGACCTAATTAACTACAGCTACTTAATAAAAAATGAAGGTTTGTATTATTCCTAGACTTTTACAAAGCTTTCGATATGATAGAGCATGACTTTATATTTCAAGCATTAGACTTATTTGGTTTTGGAGATAAATTTATTAATGTAATCAAATTACTTGACAAAGATACAAACAGCTCAGTGTGTCTACCACATGGCACCTCACCAAGATTTAGAATAAACAAAGGTATAAAGCAAGGATGTTCAATCTCACTGCTTTTGTTCATAGCAGCCACAGAAATGCTTTCTACATTAATCAAAAATGCAGAATTTGGTTCATTAAATATTCTAGGCAGAGATTTCTCTGTCAGTCAGTTAGTTGATGACACCACCATCTTCTTAAATGATCCAAAAGAAATTCCTAAGATTCTTCAGCTAATTGAGGCCACAGGACTTAAACAAAATTTAAATAAATGGGATATTTTACCATTAAAGGGATGTCATATAACGTCTGCCTTTAATATTCCTATTAAATCCCATATTAAATATTTAGGTCTTTTTATAGATAACAATAAAACAGAAGCAGAAAATCTTAAGATTTGGGTAAAACTACAGAAATGCAAAATGTGTCTAAAAAAATGGACACACAGGGATTTATTACCAGAGACTTGGCCTCTGGTAATAAAGTAAAAAATCGTGGTGTTATTTTTGACCAAGACATGTCATTTAAATCCCATATTAAACAGGCTTCCTGTCACGATCCCAAAACAGTTTTGATTATTTATGAGTGTAATCCTTGGGGTTTATGTGTGTTTTTCATTCTCTGTTGTTCACGCTTCTTCCTAAATTACCTTCCAGCCGTTTCTGTGACCTTTGATTACTCCACACCTGTGTCCTGTTTAATTAAATTATCTCCTGTGTATTTAAGTTCCGGGTTTCTGTTCAGTTGTTGCTGGATCCTTAGGCTGTAACCATCCATGTCAGTCAGGGCTCTCGTTGTTATTCCATCCCAGTTTGTGCCCTGCCTTTGTTACCATCCTGGTGAGTTTTCTGGATTAAATCACTTACCTGCATACCGACGTTTCCTCACTGCTTCTTCTGCACCGTTGGTTCTTAACATAACCACCAAATCATGACGCTTCCAGAGTTTCCTTTTTTCACCTCCTGTGTTATATTGCCAAAATTAGAAATATTCTGTAGGCAAAAGAGCCATTTTGCCTACAGTCCACTTGAATTAAACTTGTTCAGAGCCACAAATGTTGGCTTGCCTTTTGAAAAAAGACAAGTTATAATGTTTGATAAAGATGTAATGTAGGAAATATGTTGTCATCGTTAAAGTGTCTATTTTGAGGTTTAAAAAAAGAGGATTTAAAATTAAATATTACTGGCATCATTCTGTTCGGAAATTAAAATAAATTATTTCAAGAAAAAAAACTGCAGTTTTATTACACTGAAAACTAATTTACAGACATAACTACAGCCCACATAATACTAGGTGAAAATGGCTTAGCTCACCAATATCATCATGGGTCTCTTGGTCATCAGCTGACAAATCCTCATGGGTTTCCTCACTACCACGTAAACTGGTCAGATCTATCAAAAATATAGAAATTATGAGAAGAGTTTCTTTCAACACAGAAGAAGTCCAAGCTCTGGCAGATCTTTCCACTGGTGACTTCTTCACCATCTATAGTAGAAATACAGTTGATGAAACTAGTTTATACTGTTGCAGTCAAAAGTTTACATCCACTGATTATTGTCACACTTTTTCCTGAATGGAGTCATTATAAAACAAAGGACTTCAGTTAATTTTAAAAACGATAATCATACACGTTTTGACTTATTGTGGATTTTCCAGCAAAGAAATCTGCTAATTCAATCTAGTTTCAAAGCATAGACCTTTTCTCAGCTTTTGCAGGAAAGCTGACTCGAGACTGCTTCCAACTGGATGCCCAAAGTGAGATATATATATATATATATATATATATATATATATATATATATATATATATATATATATATATATATATATATATATATATATATATATGTGTATGTATGTATGTATGTATGTATGTATGTGTGTATATATATTCCCACGGCCAAAACTTAACAGATCAAAAACTTATCTAAAAGGAACAAATCATAAAAACCTAATAAAAATCAATACGGTTCACCTTGAACCTAAAAATAAAACAATTAAATGTGGTCTATTAAATATAAGGTCTCTCCCTCCAAAGACTTTGTTAGTTAACGAATTGATTTCTGATAAACAGATTGATTTGTTTTGTCTCACAGAAACCTGGCTACAAGAGGACTACGTTAGTATCAATGAGTCAACTCCCTCCAATTATTCAAATTTCCACATTCCCAGATCTGTGGGAAGAGGAGGAGGAGTGGCAACCATCTTTCAGTCTGATTTATTAATTAGTCCCAGGCCAATTAATAACTACAGTTCTTTTGAACATTTAACCCTCAGTTTCCCTCATCTAAACTGCAAAGCAATAAAACCTCTTCTGTTTGTTGTTTTGTATCGTCCACCAGGCCCTTACACTCAGTTTTTGGATGAGTTGTCAGATTTCTTATCTGATTTGGTGTTAAATACTGATAAGGCTATTATAGTGGGTGATTTTAACATTCATGTTGACACAGAATGTGATAACCTTAGTGTAGCCTTTAAAACTATCCTAGATTCAATTGGTTTTGCTCAAAATGTGCATAAACCGACGCACTCTTGGCTCCATACTTTAGACCTTGTGCTGACATATGGCATTGATTGTGAAGAATTAACAGTATTTCCTCACAACCCTGTCCTATCTGATCATTTTTTAATAACATTTGAGTTTAATCTAACTGAGTTCTCCACCCCCAAAAGAGGGTTCCATTATAGTAGATTTTTATCGGATAATGCTGTATCAAAACTTAAAGAGTCTGTCCCCTTTTTAATATCCTCCGTATTGCAGAAATGCCCTGTAGATGGCAGCAATGTTGTTTCTTCCAATTCACAAATAGATGTCTTTGTAAACGGTATGACTTCGTCATTGCGTTCTGCATTAGACAATGTAGCTCCCTTGAAAACGAAGGTGATTATTCACAGGAAGCTGGCTCCTTGGTTTAATTCAGAGCTGCGTTCCTTGAAGCACAATGTTAGGAAATTGGAGAGAAAATGGTGCTCTACACACCAAGAGGAATCCTACCTAATTTGGAAGAACAGTCTATTGTTGTATAACAAGACCCTTCACAGAGTTAGAGCAGCATATTTTTCATCATTAATTGAGGAGAATAAGAATAATCCTAGATTTCTCTTCAGTACAGTTGCCAAACTTACCCAGAGCCACAGCTCTGTTGATCCATCCATTCCCTTAGCTCTTAGCAGTAATGATTTTATGGGATTCTTCATAAATAAAATTGATTCCATTAAAAATAAAATAATTGGCATCCTCCCAAACATGATTACCTCGTCCTCAGTAAGTGAGGCAGCATTGGAGGAATCCTTAGAACCTGCGCAGTGTCTGAACTGTTTAAAAGCAGTAGAGCTTTCTGAGCTATCTAAAATTTTAGCTTCATCTAAACCTTCTACCTGTATGTTAGACCCAATCCCAACCAAGTTGTTTAAGGAGGTATTCCCTCTGATCAGTGGTCCTATTTTAGACATGATTAATCTATCCTTGGTAAATGGATATGTACCACAGGCTTTTAAAGTAGCTGTTATTAAACCTTTACTTAAGAAACCATCTCTTGATCAAGATGAGTTAGTAAATTATAGACATATCTAATCTTCTTTTCTTATCTAAAATTCTAGAGAAAGTAGTTGCTAATCAACTATGTGAACATTTACAAAGTAATGACCTACTTGAGGAGTTTCAGTCAGGCTTCAGAGCTCATCATAGCACTGAAACAGCTCTGGTGAAGGTCACCAATGATATTCTCATGGCCTCAGATAATGGACTTGTGTCTATACTTGTCCTGTTAGATCTCAGTGCTGCATTTGATACAGTTGATCACAATTTTCTCCTACAAAGACTTGAGCATACTGTAGGGATTAAGGGAAAAGCATTAGGCTGGTTTAAATCTTATCTGTCGGACAGATTCCAGTTTGTTCATGTTAATAATAAATCTTCCTCAAACTCTAGGGTCACTTGTGGAGTACCACAGGGTTCAGTCCTTGGACCAATTCTATTTACTATATATATGCTTCCGATTGGCAAAATTATCAGACAGCATGGGATTAATTTCCACTGTTATGCTGATGACACTCAGCTATATTTATCCATAAATCCTGATGAATCCAATCAGTTACTTCGACTGCAGTCATGTCTTGATGACATCAAAAGCTGTATGACTTTAAATTTCCTGCATTTAAATTCTGACAAGACCGAAGTTGTAATCTTTGGGCCAGAGTCTTCAAAAAATAAAGTTCTTAATCAATCACTTAATCTGGGTGGCATTAACTTGGCCTCTGGTAATAAAGTTAAAAATCTTGGTGTTGTTTTCGACCAAGACATGTCATTTAAATCCCATATTAAACAGATTTCCAGAGTTTCCTTTTTTCACCTCCGGAATATCGCCAAAATTAGAAACATTCTGTCCAGGAGTGATGCTGAAAAACTAGTCCATGCATTTGTTACTTCAAGGCTGGACTATTGTAATTCTTTACTATCAGGAAGTCCACAAAATGCAGTTCGAAGTCTTCAGCTGATTCAAAATGCTGCGGCAAGAGTTCTGATGAAAATCAACAAGAGGGATCATATTTCTCCAATTTTAGACTCCCTTCATTGGCTTCCTGTTAAATCAAGAATAGAATTTAAAATTCTCCTTCTAACGTATAAAGCCCTTAATAATCAAGCCCCATCATATATCAGAGCTCTGATTACCCCGTATGTTCCTAACAGAGCACTTCGCTCTCAGACAGCAGGTCTGCTGGTGGTTCCTAGAGTCTCTAAAAGTAGAATGGGAGGCAGATCCTTTAGCTATCAGGCTCCTCTCCTGTGGAACCAACTCCCAGTTTTGGTCCGTGAGGCAGACACCCTATCTATTTTTAAGACTAATGTTAAAACTTTCCTTTTTGACAAAGCTTATAGTTAGAGTGGCTCATACCCTGAGCTATCTCTATAGTTGTGCTGTGATAGGCCTAGGCTGCTGGATGACACCAGGGTCTAATTTTCTCACTCTACTGATTTCTACTGTTCTTCAGTCTACTGTTCTCCAGTTTTGCATTGTATTACATTGAAATGACTGTCGTCATTTCAGCTTTTAACTTTTTGCTCTCTCTCTTTTTCTTCGTAGTAGGTACACCTGGTCTGGCGTTCTGTTAACTGTGACATCATCCAGAGAAGACGGCTCACCCACTACTACCATCTAATGTAGAACAGATTACTAGATCAATGTGTGCTTCTGTGCTTGTTTGTCTCTCTTGTTGTGTCTCTGCTCTGTCTTCCGTAACCCCAGTCGGTCGAGGCAGATGACCGTTCATACTGAGCCCGGTTCTGCCGGAGGTTTTCCTTCCCATTAATGGGGAGTTTTTCTTCCCACTGTCGCTTCATGCTTGCTCAGTATGAGGGATTGCAGCAAAGCCATGTACAATGCAGACGACTCTCCCTGTGGCTCTACTGTTCCCCAGGAGTGAATGCTGCTTGTTGGGACTTTGATGCAATCAACTGGTTTCCTTATATAGGACATTTTTGACCAATCTGTATAATCTGACCCAATCTGTATAAAATGATTGAACTTGATTTTGTAAAGTGCCTTGTGTATATGTATATATGTATATGTGTGTGTATATATATATATATATATATATATATATATATATATATATATATATATATATATATATATATATATATATATATAATGTGTGTGTATAAGGATCAATTTGTTAAATCTAAACATTGTGGTCGTCATTATTTTATAAAACCGTGTCACATGTGAACCTTTAGGAACAGACTTTTTGGGGGAGTATTAAAGAGGTAAAATTAATAATATGTTATGCTATGATAAATGGTTGATCTCAGATTGGATCCTGAACAGTAAGGAAGAGGTGACAAAAATAATTCTGTCCTGCTGCAGACATGGCCGGATGGATGGCCTCTATCCTCTCTCAGCAGGAGGTCAGCTGTGACCACTCCCTACAGATAAAAGCCACAGCACACCTCTTCTCTTTCTCTTCTCCTGACTCCAAGCTGCTGAGACACACACCTCCAAACCCTCTGAGGACCAGCACTCAAGGAGAGGGGGGAGCCATGTGACTGAAGGCCTCCAGGAACCATCGATGGGGCCTGTAAGAGGCCGCGAGCTAAGTACGAATGAACCCTTCTGAAACTCAGTTCCTCCCCGGCATAGGGAGAAACTGCCAGCCGATTCAAATATAAGTCTCTCACTTCTGCTTAAAACAGATGCCGAAGTGAAGGAATCCGTCTATGCCAGCTTTGTTTTGCTTCCTCAGCGGACCCCTGACGGAGCTGGTTTCCAGGCAGCGCAGAGCTGAAACGCCGTTAGCGGAGCCTTCCCCGCCGAGGAGAAATCTGCTTAAATCGTGACTGCAACCGGGGTCAGAGTCTGCCTGGAGGACCAGGCCTCCAACCCAGACCACGCCGTTAGCCACATGCTGCTGCAAGGCTAACGCTAGCCTGCCAAGAGCCAAGCGTTAGCCCGCTAACGCTAGCCAACCACTTCCTCCTTCAACGCTTCTTCCTGGAACGGCCAAAGTGGACAAAACTCACACATGAGGCATCAACAGGTTGGGCAGCGAGATGAGGGTGAAGTTAAAAGGTTTATTGGGAAACAATTTGTAAACCTTTGTGACCCATTGTGTTCAGAACAAAGGGCTGACCGGTAGCTCACGCTAGCCAAACTGCTATTAGCCTTGCTAACATCCGGTTTCGGACATTTCAACAGGAGTTTGTTTTAAAGCATAAAGCGTAACTGTTCTGCTCTGCCATCCTTCGATGGTGTTATCTGCCTTATTCCCACATCAATATGGTATATTAATGCCATTTTTCAAGGCAATTTTGGCAACATTATGTTGTAACCTCTTAGCCACCGAGTTGCCACGGCGACCCCATGCGCCCGGAGGGAGAATCGCATTGACAAACTCAGTCATAAGGGTTTAAATGATTTTACAGGACAAACCGGTCCTCAGAACATTATTTCAACAAATAATGTTTTGTTTAACTTGGGCTTTGCATTGTGAATGGATTGAAATACATGCCAAATGTTTTAAATCCATTCCATGTTTTTGTTAATCAGATCTGCAGTGAACCAGGATTCACTGAAGTATTCTGATTATGACCAACCATTTTTGTTTTGTCTTTTGTTTGCTTTTGCTTGTGAATAGTTCCTTAGCTTAGCTTCTTTTTATCTTCATTTTGCTTAGTAGTTTAGTTAAGTTTCACTAGCCCAGTAGAGAGGATTTATTAATCGAAATATTGTGCTAATTCAGGTAAACAACATTACATAGTGTTGTTCATTTTATTTCTGTTATTAAATTCTTGAACTTGAAAAGAAGTTGTCACTCTCTGTTAAGACAATACTTAACAGAGAGTTATTTATGAAACATTAAATAACTTTAAACAGTGTATAATTGCACAACAAATATGAGGGAAAAAAAGTCCTAGGTCAAAAAAGTAAAAAAAACAAAACAAAGAAACACAAAAGTGATAATGTTATGAGAAAAACGTCATATTATGAGAATTAAGAGGGAACATTTCCAGAATAGTCACAGTTTGCAGAATTATTTCACTCCTGGAGCAATAGGGCCAGGTTAGATTATTTTAATTTTTATTCTTTACGAGAATAAATTCAGGAGAATGAAGCTAAAGGGATACGAAAATAAACTTGTATTATTACAAAAACAAAAATACTACGAATACAAAGTATATTCAGAGATTAAAGTCCCTCTGATACTGTTTAAGTGACTGAGTAACTGCAGATTTGCCACATTTAAGATGGCGGACGCTCTGACGCATCGCCCCATAGGCAGAACCCGCCCAATGACGCGTCTACGTATATAATGTCTATGGTACCAAATGCAAGCAATGCTATATTGTTAGCCTTTTGTTCAAAACACCAGGTGTACACGGTTTACAAGACATTTCCCAATAAACCTTTTACTTCACCCTCAGCTCCCTTTCCAAACCTGTCCTTTGTCTCGTGTCAGTTCTGTCCAGTTTGGCCATTCGCGGAAGGAGCGTTGAAGGAGGGCAGTTGTTGGTTTGTCTCTTGGCAGGCTAGCGTTAGCCTTGCGGCAGCATGTGGCTAACGGCGTGGTCTGGGTAGCTTCGAGGCCACGTTCTTTGAACAGGATTCAGTCCGATTTCAGCAGGGGTTTTCCTTGGCATGGGAGGTGGCTTCTGTGCCGGATTTTTAGCTCTGCGTTGCCTGGAACCAGCTCCGTCTGTGGTGCGCTGAGAAAGCAAGACAAAGCTGGCATAGACGGATTCCTTCACTTCGGCATCTGTTTTAAGCAGAAGTGAGAGACTTATCTTTGAATCGGCTGGCAGTTTCTCCCTATGCCAGGGAGGAACTGAGTTTCAGAAAGGCTCATTCTCACTCAGCTCGCGGCCTCTTCCAGGCCCCATGGATGGTTCCTGGAGGCCTTCAGTCACATGGCTCCTGAGGAAAGAGAGACCCAACCACCCTCTTTCCTTGTGTGATGGTCGTCAGAGGGTTTGGAGGTGTGTGTCTCAGCAGCTTGGAGTCAGGAGAAGAGAGCTCTTTGTCTATGTCTGTGACTTTTATCTGTAAGGAGGGGTCACAGCTGACCTCCTGCTGAGAGAAGAAGTGCCATCCAAACCTTGAGGGTCTCATGTTGCAGCAGGACAGAATTCCTGTTACCTCCTCCATACCACTGTTCAGAATTTAATCTGAGATCAATTATTCATCATGGCATATTATGGCATAACAGCCAGGAATGTGCCTCTCCACACTCTTAGTATAACCTAAGATTAATAAAATGAATAAATCAATAGTGTTATTAATAGAAAACTAGAACTGTGTCTCTGGGTTGGGGCAACGTGGTGGGAGTGGGGGGGGTCAAGGGTGGTTAGCAGGGTTTTCCAATTTTGTGGGGCCCAAAGAGCTCTGTCGCCCCCTAAGGAGAGAGTGAAAGGAAAAGAAAAACCAGTAAATACAAACATTTAGCCTGTGGCTGTCTGTGGAGACAGAGTTCACCCACCTTTTCAAAAAAGTGCAACAAATACTCATTCTGTTCATATCTACATACCTATGAGAAATAGTTTTTTTTCTGCGTTAACATCAAAAAGAAGTAGCGGTCAAGCTCGCAGGTAAAGGATGATATGTTTCTTACTGTCAACTGGCCGCATCAGGAGCCTGTGCATCTTAAAGAAGCAGATTAATTACTCCCACTAATGGGCTATAAGCACAGCTCCACTACTTCCTGAACTTCAGTATCTCCTTTGTTTCCTGTCTTTCATTACTGGACAAGATGATTAATCCAGGTGTGTCTGGCTGGTTAATGAGGTCAGACACACCTGGATTAATCAGTCTGTCCAGAAATGAAAGGCAGGAAACAAAGGAGCTGTGCATAAAAGCTGTTTGGGATAATAAAATGGGTTTTGTTGATGTGAGGTGAAAAGGTGTTAAACATGTTCAAAAAAGCACAGACTTGGAAATCCCCTTAACATGAATGCAAATGATTGTGTGTGTAGTGCAGCATGAGCATGTATAAACTTACATAAAGTGTGTATAACTACATTATGTGTAATGTGTATGGTAGTAGTTGATGTGCTAGTATATTGTTTATTGTTTATTTATTTGGATCCCCATTAGCTGTCAGTAATTTGACAGCTACTCTTCCTGGGGTCGTTTTAAAATTATACAGATACACAAAACATATCTGTCACGCGGCTGGCCTTAAGAGGTTGGAGTACGTGGGGTGTGGAAGGATGGATGGATGCAGAGGCAGAGATGTCGTGGTCCACAATTTTTAATTACTTGTTTTTCTAATACCTATTTACAAGGTGCAAAGGAGGTTGAGGGAGCAATGTGTCTTCTCCAGCAGCAGCACAGTAAATGATGAAACAGGCGCCTTTAAATACTGTCTGACTAACTGGTTAAAACCATAAAACTCTCCCAGGGGTGTACATTTAAAGATGACTTCCTAAAAACTATCTAAAACCCTCTATAAACCATAACAACAACCATAAACCATGTAAAACACCAAGCTATCTACATAAAATCCTAAACCAAACACCAAAGATAAATAGAAACCTCATAACCATATAAAAAGCTAAACTTGGCTCCCCTACACATTTCCCTGCCTTGGTCCAGCCCGGAACCTTCTTAAGGCAGTCGTTTCCGCCCCGGCCTCTTTTAGGGGACGGACCTGGACACAAGGACAAGGTGAGTACAAACCAACATTTCACTTCCACATACAACACTAAGGATAAAATAGATATTGCACACATGTTGACATTCTAATTTGTCACCCTCTTCTCCAGGGCCCAACCACTCTACTATAAAGTGCTGCAGTGCCACTGGATCTAAAACCAGGAAAAGGAAATGCATTCAATAAACATTTATACAAATAACTGTGTGCAATTATTTCTTAAATGTGCAAATATGCATCCATAAAGTGCTGTATGCTATCTAAAGTGCTAAATAAAGTGCTTAAATACAAAGTTAAATGTTCATTCTTAGATGTAACAAACGGCTGTTTGTTACATTTCCCCCCTCTTCTCGGGAAGACGAAGCCTCAGTCTTCAGCAACTCGGGGCAGACAGTCTGCCACAGTGTTAGTCTTGCCAGGTTGGTACTGCACGGTGAAGTTATAGGGCTGCAGGGACAGGTACCATCCTGCAATGCGGGTGTTGGCATCTCTCATGCGGTGCAACCATTGAAGTGCCCGATGGTCAGTCTCAAGGATGAAGGGACGCCCAAGGAGGTAGTACCGCAGTGAATCAATGGCCCACTTCATTGCAAGACACTCCTTCTCTATAGTTGAGTATCTTGTCTCTCGGTCCAGCAAGCGACGACTGAGGAACACAACCGGTCTTCTTTCTCCATCCTTCTCCTGTAGGAGGACCGCTCCTAGCCCCCTCCCCGAAGCATCGGTCTGAAGGATGAAGGGCTGGTCAAAATCAGGGCTGTGGAGGACAGGCCGAGTGCAAATGGCCTCCTTCAGATCTCTGAAAGCCTTATCACACTTGTCAGTCCAGCAAACTTTGTTGGGGGCTGAGTTTTTAGTCAGGTCATTCAGGACAGCTGTTCTCTCCGCAAACTGCGGGATAAACTTCCTGTACCACCCGACCAAGCCAATGAATCCTCTGACCTTCCTTTTGGTGGTGGGAATTGGAAACGCTCTGATGGCCTCCATCTTCTCCACCTGCGGCTTGATCCTGCCAAAACCAATGGTGTATCCCAGGTACTCGACTTCCCTGTAGGCCACTGCAACTTTACGGGGGTTAATGGTGAGTCCAGCTTCACGAATTCTCTGCAGGACCTCCTGGAGGTGGTGAAGATGTTCTTTCCAGGATTGACTATAGACAACCACATCATCCAGGTAGGCAGCAGAAAATTCAGAGACATCTCTCAACACATAGTCCATGAGTCTCTGAAAAGTAGCTGGGGCCCCCTGCAGGCCGAACGGCATCACCCGGAATTGGTAGAAGCCAAAAGGGGTTCGGAAAGCAGTCAGATCTCTTGCTTCTGGTGCCAGTGCCACTTGCCAGTAGCCTCTCGAGAGATCCAGCGTGGTTATGAAGGTTGCACTCCCGACTCGCTCCAACAAATCATCAATGCGGGGCATCGGGTAAGGGTCGAAGTTCGATACTGCATTCAGGTACCTAAAATCAATGCAGAACCGTAGCGAGCCATCCTTTTTGGGGACCAGAACAACAGGACTACACCACTCACTTTTAGAGACCTCAATAATTCCAAGCTCCAGCATTAATTCAATTTCTTTCTTCAGCAGTGGCCCCAACCGCTCAGGAATGCGATAGCTTCTCTGTCTCACTGGAGCATCCTTTTTTAGTCGGATCCTGTGCTGTACCATTGAAGTGAAACCAGGGGTTTCCTGAAACAACTCTGGATCAAGCAGAGGTTTTATTTCCTCCTGCTGAGGGGGAGAGAGATGAGACAGGTCAATGGCAACAGACTCCACAACAGGGGTGGGAAAAAACTTTTCGGTCACCTCCTCATCCTGTACAGCTCGTACCAACAACTGCTGTAAAGGCTCCTGGTGGGCTTGAAACTCTTTTAGTAGATTTATATGGAAAACCTGGTGTTTCTTGTTTCTTTCAGGCATGTATAATTGATATGTAACATTACTAAGCTTTTTTGTAATCGCATATGGCCCATGCCATTTAGCAAGCAATTTATTGTCACTGGTTGGTAAAAGTAACAGTACCTTTTGACCTGGGGTAAAGGCTCGGTCCTTTGCCTTCTGGTCGTACCAGGTTTTCTGCTGTCTCTGTGCTGCCTTCAGGTTTGCCTGTGCCAGAGTTGTCATCGCCTCCAGCCTCTCTCTCATTTTGAGAACATATGCCACAATGTTGTCTCCTTTGGACTCAGTTTGCTCCCAGTGGTCTTTTAGCAAGTCCAGAGGCCCTCTCACCTGGCGTCCATATAACAGTTCAAACGGTGAGAAACCCGTTGATGACTGCGGGACCTCCCTGTATGCAAACAATAGATAGGGCAGCCACTGGTCCCAGTCTTTTCCTGTTGAAGACACAAACTTGCGCAGCATACTTTTGAGTGTCTGGTTGTAACGCTCAACTAACCCGTCTGTTTGGGGATGATAAGGGGTGGTCCTAATTCCCTTTACCCCCAAAAGCAAATATACTTGTTGCAGAAGTTTGGACAAAAAATTTGTACCACAATCAGTGAGTATTTCTTTGACAATCCCCACCCGTGAGAAGAGCTGAAGCAGACAGTTTGCAATTTGCTTAGCTTTTATGGACCTAAGTGGGAAGGCTTCAGGATACCGTGTAGCATAATCACAAATCACCAAGATGTAACGATTGCCCATGGAGCTTTTCTCTAGGGGGCCAACAATGTCCATACCGATTCTTTCAAAAGGAGTGCCGATAATTGGCAAAGGCTGCAACTGGGCCTGTGCTACGCCCTTTCCCGAGGTTAGCTGGCAGGTTTTGCAAGAACTACAAAATTTTGAGATCTGAGCATACATGCCAGGCCAAACAAACCGGCTACCAATTCTTCTCAATGTTTTTTGAAAAGCCATATGGCCTGCCCAGGGAATAGAGTGACCAAGCTCCATAACTTTCACTCTATACTTCTCTGGTAAAGCCAGCGCTTTGTTTTTGTCTTTAATTTGATAAAGGAGACCATTTTCTATGATGTAGCTGGCATCCTCCCAACAGCTAATTCTCTTGACTTCCACCTGCTGAGGGACTTTGTCAAACCAGGGCTTAAGAGTGGGGTCCTGTTTCTGCAGAGCCCCTAAATCTGCAGGGATGCAGAACTCCACAGGATTTAGCGGTTTGGAGAGCTCCTCTTTCTCTTGTTGCGTTCCAACAAATTTATCCCTTCTCTTTTGGGCCTTGGACTTTCTCGTCTTGCCTGGCTTGGAATCTAACTCCACATCAAAAAATGGTAGTTCCTCCAACACACCCCTGGCAATTTGGTCTCTAGTAAGGACATTGCAATGTTTTACCGGAACATGTGTGGATTCTGTAGGATTGGAAATTACATTGGGCTCCAACACCTCAAGCTGGTTTCCTTCTGCCTGGATAATGAGATCTGACAGTGTGGGAATGTCATTACCAAGAATGACTGGATAAGGTAAGCTTTTGGCTAGAGCAACTGTGAGCAAATAGGTTTGTCCTCCAACAGTCAAATAACTCTCAGCTGTCGGGTAAGAATGTTCATCTCCATGAATGCAGACTAATGGGGTCTTGTCTAAGGACTGACGCTCAGATGGAACCAAATTAGACAAGATTACTGTCTGACAACAACCAGAGTCTAATAGTGCTTCCGTACTATGGCCATTAATAAGCACTGGTGTTGTACGCACTGACTTCTGAACACTCTGTCTGGTTGCTGGCCTAGGCACAGAACAAAGTAAAGACTGATTGGTTTTCAAAGCGGGGCAAAAGTGTTGGGTGTGACCAAACCTATTACAGTTATAGCACCTGACCTCTTGTGCCATTCTAGCAGGCTTTTTAGCTGGGCGAAAATGATGGGGATATGGAGAAGTCTTACTACCGCTGTTACTCTGACCCAGACCACACACCTTATGACCCCCAACAGACTTACTTGGTAGGGTTTGGCGAGGTTCTCGGCCGTAGTAGGTAGTTCTTGTCCCCCTCCGTGCGGATGTAAAGGTCTCAGCAAGGCGAGCGGCTTCTTCAGCAGAATTGGGGTCGTGTTCCCGGATCCAGATCTCCAGCTCGGGGCTGACCATCCGCAGGAACTGTTCCAGTATCAACTTCTCACAGATTTCTTTCACTGTACTTCTTTCTGGCTTGATCCATCTGGTGACGAGGTCCTTCAGACGAACATACAGCTCTCGCGGCGTCTCATCAGGCTCAATCTTCAGTGATCTGAATCGACGACGATAAGTTTCCTCTGTGATCTCGTACCTGGCCAAGATGGCTTCTTTGACCTTGTCGTAGTCATCAGAGTCTCTCATGTCCATCTGAACGTAGGCACTTCTGGCTTTGCCTGTAAGCAGAGGGACCAAACGAACCGCCCACTCAGTCCATGGCCATCGACACAACTGGGCCATTCTTTCAAAGGTAGTGAGGAAGTGTTCGATGTCATCATCAGGGGACAGTGGATGCAGCTTGGGCTCCCTCCGGGGCCTGTACTGGTACTCCGGCTCAGACTCTATGTCACCATCACACGGAACCTCCGGCTCCAATGGCCTGTCCTCTCGATGTGCTGATCGGTCTGACTGCATCTCCATTACCTGCTGCTGGATCTGCTGGACTTTGTTTTGCATGCTCTTCCAGCGCTGTTCTTGCGTGGACCTGTCTTTTTCCACCACTTTGTCCCTTGCAGCCTGGGAGTCAATTAGCGACCTCATCATGCTTGTCAGCTCCTCCAATTTGTCTTTGGGACCACTTGCACTTGCTCCTTCGGGTTCGGCCAACACTCCATCGTCTGGCTCTTCCGGGGTCCTTCGTCCACCTCTCTTCATCTTCTTCTCTCCACAGCAAGGGAGCACTCCTGACACCAATTGTCACGCGGCTGGCCTTAAGAGGTTGGAGTACGTGGGGTGTGGAAGGATGGATGGATGCAGAGGCAGAGATGTCGTGGTCCACAATTTTTAATTACTTGTTTTTCTAATACCTATTTACAAGGTGCAAAGGAGGTTGAGGGAGCAATGTGTCTTCTCCAGCAGCAGCACAGTAAATGATGAAACAGGCGCCTTTAAATACTGTCTGACTAACTGGTTAAAACCATAAAACTCTCCCAGGGGTGTACATTTAAAGATGACTTCCTAAAAACTATCTAAAACCCTCTATAAACCATAACAACAACCATAAACCATGTAAAACACCAAGCTATCTACATAAAATCCTAAACCAAACACCAAAGATAAATAGAAACCTCATAACCATATAAAAAGCTAAACTTGGCTCCCCTACACATTTCCCTGCCTTGGTCCAGCCCGGAACCTTCTTAAGGCAGTCGTTTCCGCCCCGGCCTCTTTTAGGGGACGGACCTGGACACAAGGACAAGGTGAGTACAAACCAACATTTCACTTCCACATACAACACTAAGGATAAAATAGATATTGCACACATGTTGACATTCTAATTTGTCACCCTCTTCTCCAGGGCCCAACCACTCTACTATAAAGTGCTGCAGTGCCACTGGATCTAAAACCAGGAAAAGGAAATGCATTCAATAAACATTTATACAAATAACTGTGTGCAATTATTTCTTAAATGTGCAAATATGCATCCATAAAGTGCTGTATGCTATCTAAAGTGCTAAATAAAGTGCTTAAATACAAAGTTAAATGTTCATTCTTAGATGTAACAAACGGCTGTTTGTTACAATATCAAATGATCATATCATAAGAACAACTATACATTTCAACTTATTTCACATTACAGTACAATCTGTTACACAATTATTCAAATATTAAGGCTTTCAACAAAGTTTTTTTTTTTTTTTAAGTGTTTTAAATGCGCCTTTCGTAGTAGCAGTCAAGATGTTATGTGGCAGTTTGTTCCACAGAGTTACAGCTCTGAACAGCACAGACCTGCACACTGCTTCTGTTCTTGGAATGGGTCGAGTCAAATGACCAGAAGCTGCCTGCCTGGTTGAATAATTGTGCTCATTTCTCACATAATGTAACAAGCTGAACAAAAGAGAAGGTTTTCCACAAACAATAATATTCCTCAGGAAACACAAAACATTACATTTCAGTCTCTCCTCTACTCTGAGCCACGACAGATGCACATGCAGCTCAGCAGAGCTCTGAGTCCACACACAGGGCAGTCCTAGTGCCAGCCTGGCCGCTCTGTTTTGTGCGGTTTGTAGTTTAGCCAGATGTTTCTGAGCTGCACCTGACCATACCACAGAGCAGTAGTCCAGGTGAGACAGCACTAACGATTTAATCACCAAAATTCTAGAGTCTGAAGTCATAAAAGATCTGAATCATTTAATGCACAACATATTTCTTCCCATCTTTTTCACCACCGTATCTACATGTTTTTCCCAGGATAGCTGCTCATCAAATGTTACTCCAAGAAGTTTCACCTCTTGAACCTTTTCTATGTCCTTATCCTTTAGCACAACATCACGTTTATCATCACATTTTTTATTTCTAGCTTTAAATAACATACACTTTGTCTTTGAAACATTCAAGGTTAGGCTATTCTCATTAATCCAGGCCAGAAGCACATGCAAATCCAACTGCAGTGTTTCTTTTAACTCTGATATCTTTGTTGCTGCAAAGTAAAGTGTAGAATCATCTGCATAAAGAGTTATGTTGCACCTTTTTAGGACAAATGGCATGTCATTAATAAAAATCGAGAACAGCAATGGTCCTAGGCAACTGCCTTGTGGTACACCACACTGCATTTGTTGAGGTGATGAAAAGCTTCCATTAAAAAATACACATTGTGATCTAGATGTTAAATAATTTTGTATCCATTTCAGAGGAGTGGCTCCAAATCTGCCTGCCGATAACTTTTCAAGTAACATTTGATGATGCACTAAATCAAATGCAGCACTAAAATCCAAAAACACTGCACCAACTATCAATTTTTTGTCTATGCTAAACAACCAATGCTCCGTCATTTCTGTAAGAGCTGTACATGTCGAGTGATTTTCCTTATATGCATGTTGTGATTCAAAAATCAATTTGTTACAGTTTAAATATGTTGAAATCTGTCCAAAAACAACCCTTTCCAGCAATTTACTAAGTATAGGCAGAATACTAATGGGCCTACTATTGACTGCCGAGAGGCTAACATTGGTAGTTTTTGAAAGAGGAAGTATTTTAGCAGATTTCCACATTCGAGGGAAGACCCCCTTCTGTCAAGCTTAGATTAAACAAATTGCAGACTGGTGAAGCTATCACACTTGCAGCCATTTTCAGTAATTTACCATCAATCTCATCCATTCCTAATGGTTTGTTTTCTTGTAAACTTAGAAGCAAACTTTTAACTTTCTCTGTGCTTAATTGAAATGTGAAATGACAGTTTTTATTCTTAACAATCAAATCATTGATTATTTGAGATGAAGTTCCCAGATTGCTGTAACACTTTGTATCATTCATTAACTTATATATTTTATCATAATAATATTTACCAAAATGGTCTGCGATATCTTTACCTTTTGTTAAAAAACGTCCATTCACTTCTAAAAATGCTGGTGTCTTAATTTTGCTTCTGCCCATTAACTCATTTAAGGTATTCCACAGTTGTTTACCATCATTTTTCTTTTGGTCTATCGACTTTCTATAATAATCCCTTTTTTTCTTTCTATTGAGCGTAGTCACTTTATTTCTGTCTTTACAATAAGCTTTCCATTTCACAGGAAATGCCACTTTGCCTAAAACACAGGCTTCATTTTTTAGGGAGTCCCTATATGCCATGCTCTGTCTAAACTCATCATCAATCCATGGGGCTTTGTTTGCTCTTATTGTAAACTTTTTAAGTGGTGCATGCTTATTTACAACTGAGAGAAACAAATCACTGAAAAATTTAACAGCCATATCGACATCTTTTGTACATAGCACAAGGCTCCAATCTATCTCCTTCAAATCACTGATGAATTCCTCCACCTTAAAATTTTTATAGCTTCTTCTAAGTATTATTTTTGGCCCACTTTTAGACGCTTTACCTTTTCTGGCTAAAGCCACTATATTGTGATCTGAAAAACCAACTGGAACAGAAACTACCTGAGAGCACCTAGAGCTATGGTTTGTGAATATGTGATCAATGCATGTTGAGGACATATGTCCAAATTCATTACAGAATATTCTAGTTGGTTGTTTGACAAGCTGTTTAAGATTACAAATTCTTAAGGCATTTTTTAGCTTTTTCTTAAGATGACAAGTTTTAGATAGCCAGTCAATATTACAATCTGCCAACACATACATCTCATAACCCAAATTAGACATGTTTGATAGAATAGAGCACATTTCATCAACATACAGTGCACTCGAATTTGGCGGCCTATAGATGCATCCAACAATAATTGGTCGACAAAAAGGAATATGTACTTCTAAGCATAAACATTCAACAGTGGGAACCATTAGGTCTGTCCTAATCTTAGCAGGGATTTGGCTTTGTATGTAAAAAGCAACTCCACCTCCAAAGAGATTCCGATCACATCTATAAATATTGTAGTCAGATATAGCCACACAATTATCAACAATTGTCTGATCCAAATGGGTCTCAGATACAGCCATAATATTTATTCTTTCCTTATGAATATAACTGTATAATTCATGTACTTTGTTTCTTAAGCTCCTTACATTAATATGAGCAATTCTCATACCTTTTTTTAGGTAGATTTAGATCCATGAATGTATATTGTTTGCTCCTATAAGGTGAGTTAACTCCGGTCAGTGAGTCAGCTAACACAAGATCATCTCTGGATTCTTCCAGGCCTTCTGTGTCTGAAGAGCCACCAGCCACGGTATCCAGAGGTCTGGATAAAATAAGAGGATATATTATGTGCAGAACATAAATTTTTAAAACACAAGAAAAAAATACAACTAAACTTCTTCTTCATTCTGCCACAGCTAGGGAAGTGCAGTGAAACTCATGTTCAGTGTAGAGACTCAGAAAGAGGTTATATCCTCAGACAATTCAAACCTGAGTATATAGCCAATCTGTTTTACATAGCATACTTTGCATACTACATTACTCAATATCTTAGTTTATCACTCAAATCATGTCAATACGGAGCCCCTCTGGTGACATGGACAGAATTTATTTTTTGAAGATATCAAGGCGTGGCCACGACTTAGTAAATTGTGGCCATGAATTAGTAAATCGTGGCCACAACTTATCTATCTCGTGGCCACGCATTAGTAAATCGTGGCCACAAGATAGATAAATTGCAGCGCCACGGACTCGGACCAACCCGCGGCCCTCCTTCCCCGTGGAGATCCTCCCGCACCTCTACTTGGGCTGCGCCAAAGACTCCACCAACCTGGACGTGCTGGAGGAGTACGGCCACAAGTTATTTGTGAGGGAGCTTCTTTATAGTGGTGTAGTATACATTCAATGAATATGGAGAAAATAGACTTGATTTCATTTTATTTCAACGCCTAATTTCTGTCTCCCTGTTTCCCAGGTGAAACCTGCCTCGGATCCCGCTCCGGAGAACCTTTTGCCTCGGCTGAGCTGGCCAGCTCTCGGCCCGCTCAGCTGCTTAGGAAGAAAACCTCAGAAAGTCCTTGATAATCCTTGCAAGTCTCGGCGTCTACAGAGCGCCGATCAGCTGCCAACCTCCCTGCTGCCGCCCCCGCCGCACGAGTGACCGGACCCTGCCCCGATCCCATTGGACTCTGCCATCTGTCAGCCATCGCACCCTCTCCGATCACCAGAATCCACCTAGAATGGACAACTCTGCCTGGCAGCCTGCACCCCTGCTGCAAGCAACAGCAGCTTCTCAGGCTTTGGTGCCCCGCAGCAGCCGCTCACTCCCCCGGCGAACCAATCATATCACAGTGATTACCACCTCCCGCTGTTACCAGACGTCCGGAGGACTCACAACAAGTCTTGAGCTTTATATTTATTAAACTTGTTAAACTCGGATCCAAACAGCTTTCGCCATAATGCTCCACTTGATTTGTGCATGTAAATAGCTTTATTGTGATTCCTGCAGGGAGAATTTCAAATTATATGGACACTACAATGGGAAAGTAGGAGAGTAAAGGAATAACAAGAAGAGAAAAAAAAGAAAGAGAAGAGGTGAAAGAAAGAAGAGATAAAAGGGAGAGAATGATAAAACGTCCTCTGTCTGCTCCATCACCTGGAAAGAGACACAAAAAGAACAGCACAACCAACAGACATAAAGCAACAGATACAATCGAGTAACACCTTGATACCATTGTCGTGGACACCATTTACTAATGTGTGGCCACGACTTAACATCTTCAACAAAAAAAAAATTCTGTCCATGTCACCAGAGGGGCTCTGTATGTCAACGCTTTATCACTTGAACTTTATTAATACTCTTCTAAGTAAATGTTTCTCCCTTCTTGTCAACTGTACTTTCCATCAGTGTTGCTATTTTCTTCCACTCTCACTTAATCTCCTTTCTGTCTTCCTATCTTCTTCCTCTCTCCTCTTGTATCAATCTTACATTATTCTAAAAGAGAGACATTGTATAGTTAAAATCACTTCCAAAAACAGTAGAATGTAAAATATGAAAACTTCCAATCATTATTTTTATTATCTCATCTGATCAAATACTAAAAATGCTAATTGCCACAATATTAGGAGCTACAACAACATAATAAATGACCATTAAACAGGTGGTTATCTCTTACTCCATCATTCTCAGATCATGCAGATTCAGTTCTTCTGTTACTGACTCCTATTTTTTCATGAGGAACTTTCATATATCCAAACTGAGCAGTAGAAAAGCACACCTAAAACTGGAAGTCTATGCTCATAAATCACAACCATAAATGAGCAAAAAAAACTTGGAATAACTCTACTTATAACTATCTGAAATATAAACCAAAGGTCACCAATCAGTTCTAAAACATTTTTAGAAGAACCCTTGTTGATCCCTGGAGAACCAGCATACCAGATTAGCGCCTTACAAAGAGTTTTCAATTATTCTGTTACATTTTATCTGAGTGTCTTTTACTCATGCGAGCAGCAATTCGTGGTCTTGTCTTACTTTTTATTGATTATTTTTTAACCTGGACACGAACCAAACATTTATCACAGGATCAGCCCGATCCAAATAAAATTAATCGATTAACACTTACCATGACATAGCAGCTCCCCATCAATTGCCACCGTTTATGACAACAAACTTTCACTTCTTCTTGTTCTGTTTTAAAAGTGGTGCGCTCTTCTTCTTCGTGTTTTAATGGGTGCTGACCACATCCAAAAGGATCATTAGCGCTCATCTAGTGGTGTGCTCTGTTCCTCATCAACAGCGCAACCAGCTACCGTAACAGCTGTTTCTGCGCGCAACAGCTCTACCGTAATAACAGTCTACACGCAACATTTTCCTCCTTGGTAAAATCTGTGACATTTCCGGGGACAGCTTTAGCCGGTGACAAGCAGACCAAAACAGGGACAGTCGGCAGAAATTGGGGACGTCTGGTCACCCTAGTTTAACACATTGTTTGTGTTTCACGGTCCGCTCATTATGACCAAAATAAAGCCAAAGCTTTTTAAAATTAGCAGTGAATGTGTGCTAGCCTAATGCTATTAGCTTCCGGATAACATTCACTCTTCCCGTATACGCAACTGTTTCAAACATATACTGTAAACCCGAACATTAGTACTGACTATTGTGATGAAAACAATCAAAATCCACAATCAAGTCAACCCAACTTTAAGTTACTAAGCATTCCGAACGAGGAATTCAGTTATAATTTTGGGCTACTTAAACTGTGTCATCGCCTTACTCAAAAGCTTTGAATGGAAGAGGCGTGCAACGTCATTACGTTGCACACCTAAGTTATCTCCTATCTCTATGGAGAAAGGAAGAAAGTCTATGTCATGTTGCATTGTGGGGGATCTATCATACCAAGATGGTGGCGCGAGTACATGGCGAGGCTCACAGTCTCTTCAGATTCTGCAATTTTGCGGTGTTCTTTCGGGTCTGTTCATGCAGAACAGTTGTGCCCTTACATCGTACACCCGATGTGAGCTTTTGGATATTGGATTACGAACTTCTGACAGTTTTATGGACAACCTTCGACTCCCTCCTGAGATGGCCAGAACACCTAAGGCTTCACACTCAGCTCGGCTGGGCGGAAGTGCTCCCAGGCGGCGCATAGATCGTAAGCAAAGGCGGGGGAAACACGGAGGACTAAGAGCTAAGCTAAAGCTAACGCCACTCCGGCTCCCTTTACCCAGCATTTTCCTTGCCAATGTACGGTCGCTGCTGAACAAAATGGAGGAGATCCGACTCAACATTACATGCAGCAAGAGACTTTTGAACTGTAATGTCCTAATCTTCACAGAAACATGGTTAAACAGCGGAATACCGGACAATGCTATTGAGCTAGCGGGACGTCATACATTCCGGGCGGATAGAACATCAGATGGCCCCGGTAAGAGCAGAGGTGGGGGACTGTGCATTTACATTAACAAAGCTTGGTGCACAAACTCTGCTACTGTTGAGAGACATTGTTCAGCTAACCTCGAGTTTCTCATGGTTAAATGTAGACCGTTCTATCTGCCACAGGAGTTCATTTCCACTATTATCACTGCAGCCTACGTTCCCCCGGACGCTAATGCTAAGTTAGGCCGTGGGCCAGAATCTGTACGGTGACTTTTCGTATGAACTGTCAGGGGGCAACTTTCTTCCACCGGGAAAAGTTGCTACACATAGCAGTGATCTCAAAACACCAATGTTCCCACGTTTTCACTTGCACATTAATAAGTTATAGCCGATAAAAAATCTAAACTGTGGCACTCCGGTCCAAGAGGTCACGTGATTCGATTTTTGCTGCTTAGCCAATCAGATCGCTGTATTGTCAGCTGAGCGAGTTTACTACGTCATCATGGCTGCACCCGTAAGATGTTAAAACACAAGAAATCCTCAGAGATCTTGATGGCAAGAAAAAAGAAATAGCCCAGAACATCCATCATTCGTTTTCTAACACGCTTATCCCCGCTGGGTTCGCGAGGAGCCGGTGTCTATCTCCAGCTGTCAATGGGCGAGAGGCGTTGTATAAACCGGACAGGTCGGCAGTCCATCGCAGGGCAGAAATAGTCCAGACTTTTGCCCAATTTACTGTGATATCACCAAGACCTGCTGTGCTAGAATAGCACAGGTGTTGTCGTGCCAAACGACTTATCCCCGCCAGAATTTGTATCCCCTGCATCGGGAGCGCATTCAACTGGAAGAATGAATCTCAACCCCGCCTAATTTCCAACCTATTAGGCGTGGAAATGAAGATGTTTTACTTTTCTTAACGAAATATAGCAATGGTGTCGTTACATTATCGTTCGGTTAGTGTGAAAAAACTGAAAATGTAACACTTGTTAGTGCGATCATAAAGGATTGCTATGTCGGATAAAACTCAATTGATCACTCAATATAACACGTTATGAGAAAGTAAACGGCTCTGTGGTCATTTCCACATGTGTCACGAAAATATTAGCTTTATGTTATTAGATTGTAGTATGTCTGTCTGCTTAAACCAAAAATCCACCTTCCTGAGTCCATCACAGCTGTCTGCTTGTTCGTCTTTTTTCTTTTCTTTTTGACCCGCATGAATAGATCATGTAGAGCGGATTTCACGTGTGATCAAATGAACACTGAATAAAGGTACAGCCAAAATTATCAGATTTAATAAGATTTTAATTCAACCAAGAACATATAGAGATATTAACCATATTAAGAAAAGGAGATATGTCGCTTTTAAAAATAGAACAATGTATTAGGAGTTTTAAAAAAATCTATTTCATTTTATTAGAATGTGATGTTTAAAATATTTAGACTTCACAAAGCTGGAGGTTAAAACTTTTATTGATTTCAAAAATACAATACAAAATTCTACAAATTCCGAAGGGGCCCAATGACAGCTGGAGATAGACACCGGCACCTCGCAAACCCAGCGGGGATAAGCGTGTTAGAAAATGGATGGATGGACGGATGGTCTGGGCTATTTCTTTTTTCTTGCCATCAAGATCTCTGCCAGCTGGCGCCACAAAATGCTATTATTGGGCTTTCTTCGTCTGGAAACAAATGCATACAAACATCTTACGAGCGCAGCCATGATGAACTGGTGAACGCGCACAGCTGACAATACAGCGATCGGATTGGCTGAGCAGCAAAAATCGAATCACGTGACCTCTTGGACCGGAGCGCCACAGTTTAGATTTTTTATCGGCTATAACTTATTAATGTGCAAGTGAAAACGTGGGAACATTGGTGTTTTGAAATCCCTGCTATGTGTAGCAACTTTTCCCAGTGCAAGAAAGTTGCCCCCTGACAGTTCATACGAAACTTCTTAAGGAAGCGTCCTACAGATTCTGGCCCACGGACTAAGTGTGCTATGAAAGAACTTCACGCAACCATCAGTAAACAACAGACCATTCACCCTGAAGCTGCGTTTATTGTTGCAGGTGATTTTAATCATTCAGATTTAAAGTCAGTGCTACCGAAATTTCACCAGCATGTTTCCTGCCACACCAGAGGAAACAAAACTTTAGACCATGTTTACACAAATGTGGCTGGAGCCTACGTCGCAACACCCCTCCCTCACCTGGGACAGTCAGATCACCTTTCTTTGTTCCTCACCCCCAAATATGCACCCCTCATAAACCGCGTGAAGCCATCAGTGAAGACCATCAAGGTGTGGCCTGCAGGAGCAGATTCATCGCTTCAGGAAAGGTTTCTACACACAGACTGGAGGATGTTTGCTTCTCAAGCCATCAGTGACTATAAACCCACTCACTCCACCTCTGCAGCCACTGATGTCAACTTCCTGAACGAGCTGAATGACGTCTATGCTCGCTTTGAAAGAGACAACAGTGCGACCAAGCAACCATGCCACCAAACTCAAATCCTCAGCCGACCACCCGCCAATCACACTCTCCTCCACAGATGTCTGCAATGCACTGAACAGGATCAGCACGCACAAGGCAGCTGGACCAGATAACATCCCTGGACGCGTGCTCAGGGCATGTGTGGAGCAGCTCGCTGGGGTTTTTACAGACATTTTCGACCTGTCTCTTGCCCAAGCAGCTGTACCAACATGCTTCAAATGCACTTCCTTTGTGCCAGTGTCAAAACACTCCAGCCCAAAGTGCCTTAACGACTACCGCCCTGTAGCACTCACACCAATCGTAATGAAGTGCTTTGAGCGGCTGGTCCTGGCACACCTAAAACACCTGCTACCATCCACATTGAACTCACACCAGTTTGCATACCGCAGCAATAGGAGCACAGAGGATGCAGTTTCCATGGCACTGCACTCTGTGCTCACACATCTGGACAATAAGAACACGTATGCACGCATGCTGTTTGTTGACTTTAGCTCAGCATTCAACACTGTCATCCCGGCTAAGTTAATAGCCAAACCCTGCAGAAGAAGGGAGAAGAAAAACCTGGTTTGCACCTCGGCCTGGACTATGACAGCATCCCCCCTTTAACGGACGCCTTCTGGCGGCCGCCCGGACGAAGAAAAAGCCTCAAAATCAGCTATAAGGGACGGATCTAAGATGAAGGAGCGAGGAACCCAGGAGCGTTCCTCAGGACCATAACCAGCCCAATCCACCAGGTACTGGTGGCCCCTACCACGCCGTCTGGAGGCAATGATTTTATTTACAGTGAAGACTGAATGGCCATCCACGACCCAGGCGGGTGGAGGGGGGATCGGCTGAAGAAGGGGCATAACTGGCTGGAGACAACAGGTTTAATCTGGGAGACATGGAAGGTGGGATGTACACGAAGATGAGAAGGGAGCTTGGGACGGACGGCAGTGGGTTTGATGATCTGGTCTATTTCAAAGGGGCCGAGGGACCGGGGATACATTTTTCTGGATACTTCTTTTAATGGAAAGTCCTTAGATGAGAGCCATACTTTCTGTCCAGGGGTGTAAGTGGGTGAAGGAAGACGATGACGGTCAGCAAACCTCTTGTGGATGCGCGCTCTAAAGCTGCTCGGGTCTGGTCCCAGATTCTGCGGCAACGGGTGAGATGTGATCTGACGGAGGAAAGGGTGGAATCAGGGAATGACGAGGTAAGAAGAGATGGTTGGTAACCCAATGAAGCCTTGAACGGAGAAAAACCAGTTGCTGCAGATGTGTGTGAATTGTGTGAGTACTCTACCCAGGCGAGATGCTGACTCCAGGTGTGGTTGTGAGAACATATGCAGCGGAGGGTGTTTTTAACTTCTTGTTTGAGCCGTTCGCATTGTCCTTAAATTTGGATCCTAAACACTGGCAGAAGTCACACCAGAGCCAAGAGATGAATTGTGGGCCGCGATCAGAGACGATTTCTGTGGGTAGACCATGGAGTTTGAAAACGTGATTGATGAGGAGACGGGCGGTTTGATGAGCAGAGGGGAGTCCAGACAGTGCCACCAGATGGCATGCTTTAGAGAAACGGTCGATAATGGTGAGAATAACTGTCTTGTGGTTGGAGGATGGTAAACCGGTGACAAAATCCAGGGCAATGTGGGACTAAGGACGACTCGGGAGGGGTTGAAGAAGACCAGCAGGAGGTCTACTGGAACCTTTATTTCTGGCATAAACGGAGCAGGCTGCAACAAATTCGGCGATGTCTTTATTTAAGGATGGCCACCAGAAGTAACGTCGGATGAGAGCAATGGTGCGACTGGAACCGGGATGACCTGGGAAACAAGCCCAATGGATAACCTGAGAATGGACTGACGATGGTACGAAGAGTCTTTGAGGAGGACCACCTCCGGGGTCAGGTTCTGTTAACAGGGCTTGTTGAATCTGCCTCTCCAGTTCCCAAGTGATGGCACCCACTACACAGGAGACTCAGGGATGATACTTTGAGGTTCTGCTGGATCGTCGGAGGTGGAGAACAGTCGAGAGAGGGCATCTGGTTTGGTGTTCTTGGAACCGGGGCGATAGGTGATGGTAAAGTTAAACCTGGAGAAAAACAGGGACCAACTGCTCTGGCAGGAGTTCAGTCTTTTCAATTCAATTCAATTTTATTTATATAGCGCCAATTTATGAATCATGTCATCTCGAGGCACTTTACAAAGTCAAATCAATCATATTACACAGATTGGTCAAAAATTTCCTATATAAGGGAACCAGTTGATTGCATCAAAGTCCCGACAAGCAGCATTCACTCCTGGGGAAGCGTAGAGCCACAGAAAGAGTCATCTGCATTGCATATGGCTTTGCTGCAATCCCTCATACTGAGCAAGCATGAAGCGACAGTGGGAAGAAAAACCACCCATTAACGGGAAGGAAAAACCTCCGGCAGAACCGGGCTCAGTATGAACGGTCATCTGCCTCGACCGACTGGGGTTACAAAAGACAGAACAGAGACACAACAAGAGAAACAAAAAGCACAGAAGCACACATTGATCTAGTAATCTGTTCTACATTAGATGGTAGTAGCGGGTGAGCCGTCTTCTCTGGATGATGTCACAGTTAACAGAACGCCAGACCAGGTGTACCTACTATGAAGAGAAAAGAGAGAGAACAGAAAGTTAAAGCAGAAATGACAACACATAATGCATAATTGAAGAACAGTAGAACTCAATAGAGTGAGAAAATTAGATCCTGATATACTCCAGTAGCCTAAGCCTATAGCAGTAAAACTATAAAGGTAGCTGAGAGTAACATGAGCCACTAGTTATAATTTTTGTCAAAAAGAAAAGTTTTAAGCCTAGTCTTAAAAGTAGACAGGGTGTCTGCCTCACGGACCAAAACTGGGAGTTGGTTCCACAGGAGAGGAGCCTGATAGCTAAAGGATCTGCCTCCCTTTCTACTTTTAGAGACTCTAGGAACCACCAGCAGACCTGCAGTCTGAGAGCGAAGTGCTCTGTTAGGAACATACGGGGTAATCAGAGCTCTGATATATGATGGAGTTTGATTATTAAGGGCTTTATACGTTAGAAGAAGAATTTTAAATTCTATTCTTGATTTAACAGGAAGCCAATGAAGGGAAGCTAAAATTGGAGAAATATGATCCCTCTTGTTGATTTTCATCAGAACTCTTGCTGCAGCATTTTGGATCAGCTAAAGGCTTTGAACTGCATTTTGTGGACTTCCTGATAGTAAATAATTACAATAGTCCAGCCTTGAAGTAACAAATGCATGGACCAGTTTTTCAGCATCACTCCTGGACAGAATGTTTCTAATTTTGGCGATATTCCGGAGGTGAAAAAAGGAAACTCTGGAAACCTGTTTAATATGGGATTTAAATGACATGTCTTGGTCAAAAATAACACCAAGATTTTTTACTTTATTACCAGAGGCCAGGTTAATGCCTCCCAGATTAAGTGATTGGTTAAGAAGTTTATTTTTTGAGGACTCTGGCCCAAAGATTAAAACTTCGGTCTTGTCAGAATTTAGATGCAGGAAATTTAAAGTCATCCAGCTTTTGATGTCATCAAGACATGACTGCAAAAGCTAAATAAAAGTAAAAATAAACCTTACTATCCTAAACTAACAAAACAGCTCACAAAACTTTACATAGGTGGCACCAGCCTACTTACCTAGTGTCTCTAACAGAGATTTACCTACGTGCTGGAAATGTATGGGGTCCCCAAACTTACCTAGTCTCTAAACTCCCACCACCACATCTCACACAACCGAGAGCCAAGCAACATCAAAAGTTTGTGTGTTTGCTTGATTGTCAGCCCTCATCCGCCCCTCCAGCTGGCCTCAGCTGAACACCTTATATGGCGGTTGTCTTTAATCTTGATTGGCTCCTTGATTCATGAACCAATTTGGGCAAGTGGCTCCAGCCTGTACACCCAACCTGAGGAGGAAACAAAACAAGAGGGGAAGGGGGAGAAACACCACAAACATGTCCTGAAGACATGTAACACCCCCACCCTTTTAAATCCAAACCAAAACCTTTGGGAAATCCAACATCAAAACGCACGTGACAAGGCATCCGCCAAAACGTTCTCAGACCCTTTTTTATGACAGATCTTTAGGTTGTACTCTTGGGTCATTAAGGCCCATCGCATAAGACGTTGATTTTGATTGTACATCCTGGAAAGAAAGACCAATGGGTTATGGTCAGTGTAAATAGTTATGGGTTCCTCACTCGAGCCAAGATAAACTTCAAAATGCTGCAATGCTAAGAGTAAGGCAAGGGTCTCCTTCTCAATAGTAGAGTATTTACTTTGATGACAGTTGAATTTTCTCGAGAAGTAACTCACCGGATGCTCCAGACCATCCTTATCATCCTGTAGAAGAACAGCTCCTACCCCAACTGCACTTGCGTCTATGTCCAGCTTAAATGGCAGACTGAGGTTTGGGGCGGAAACAACAGGTGAACAGGAAAGCAATCCTTTAAGGTTCTCAAATGCATGCTGGCATTCTTTGGACCAAGAAAAAGGCTTTGAAGGACTAGTCAAAGCAGTCAGCGAAGCTGCTACTGTTGAGAAGTTTTTACAAAAGCGACGGTAGAATCCTGCCATCCCGAGGAATCTACGAAGCTCCCTTCTGTTTGACGGCACCGGAAAGTCAGAAATTACCTTGACTTTTGCATCCACAGGACACATTTTTCCTCCACCAACCTTTTGACCAAGATATATAATGGAACCTTTGCCAAACTCACACTTTGAAAGATTGAGAGTCAGTGAGGCAGCCGAGAGGCGTTTGAAAACCTCAAGCAGAGTGGCAAGGTGATTGGTCCATTCACGAGAGTATACAACAATATCATCCAAGTATACCCGGCAGTTTGGCACATCTCCCAGTACTTTATTTACAAGCCTTTGAAATGTAGCAGGGGCATTACACAATCCAAAAGGCATCACCGTGTACTGGAGAAAACTATCTGGAGTCACAAAAGCACAAATGTCAGAAGCACTTTTTGTTAATGGCACTTGCCAATATCCTTTTAACATGTCAAGTTTAGTGACATATGTTGCTGGTCCAATTTCATCGATACAATCATCGATGAGTGGCAAAGGATAGGCATCAGGTACTGTTACAGCATTTACCTTGTGAAAGTCTGTACAGAACCTTGGACTTCCATCAGCCTTTATGTCCAGTAAACATGGCGAACTCCACGGGCTACAACTTGGAACCGCAAGTTTATTTGTAACGAGATAGTCCACCTCCTTTTTCATTATTTCCCTTTTTGTAGGGTTGACACGATATGCTCGCTGTTTTATAGGTACTGGGTTAACCAGAACAATGTCATGAGACACTACATTAGTCTGAGTAGGAGTATCACCGAACAGACATTTGAAGTCCATAATGAGTTGTGCAATGTCTCCAGCTTCGTCATTCGATAAGTGTGACAAATAGTGTGGTAAGTTAGACAGAACCTCACTATTACTAAGCCTTCCAACATGGGGGCCATCTTTGTCCCTGACCACATACTCCTCAGCAGAATGTGAAGCTAGACAGGCTACAGGGGAAACAGGCTCTACCTGACTTTTAGTTTCTTTATCACCACCATTTTCTCTTGAATGATAACGTTTTATCATGTTAACATGACACAGTCTAGTCTTACGGCGGCGATCAGGAGTCCAAATAATGTAGTTTGTGCCACTAAGTTTCTTCTCCACAACATATGGTCCAGAAAATTTTGTCTGGAGAGAAGAGCCAGGCGTGGGTAGCAAGACTAAAACCTTATCACCAGGTTTAAATTCACGAGCCACTGCTTTCCGGTCATAATGTTTTTTCATTTTAACCTGTTTTGAGGTTAAAGAACGTTGACCTAGAGAGCGAGCTGCCTGCAGGCGCTCTCTCATTTTTGCAACATACTCTGGGATACTCTTTACGGGGTTAGCCGATTTGGCCCCTTTTACCCAAATTTCATATGTTAAATGCCATGAATGGTCAAGAACTGCACCCTAATATCAGGGAGACCGAATTTTGACATTTGGGGTAGGTAGGCAGGTAGGTGCAGGGCTGGTGCTGAGAGCTCCTTGCTGTGTGTGAGGTGGAGCAGGCTTCTCAGTGTGTCTCCCCTGCTTCTGGATGCTTAATTGGCTACGCCTGCGGTCACTGACCGTACTCTGGGTCGCCTGAGCCGAACGCAGCTGTAATTACTTACTGTGTTAATTAACATCTGACCGATGAGCAGAGTGAACCAGTGTCCACGCGGACTTTCCCCCTCCACCTTCAACCGACTTACACGGTAAGTTGCCTTTAGTTTGAAGCATAGGGGGGGTCCTTGTGTCTCCGGGACCCTGGTGTTCAGGAGACGGAGAGGCGGCGCCATTTTATGCGGGGAAAGGGGGCTCTGTTCCTGGGTTTGGGAAATGAATAAATCTAATGTTATTGTATCCTATTTTTCAGATTCACATATCAACATGACACCCCCCAAGCAGAATGTTTGCTGCCCGCTCTGTCATTCTGAATTTACCTATATAGGCAAACACCTAAGGTATAGTCACGGCATTAAAAATTCAGAAGAGCGGAAGATATTGATCAGGTTCAGTAACGGGAGAATCAATATCAGAAAAATGCCCTGTCCAGTGGATGGATACATATTGCATATTGACCAAGCTCACCCGGAGATGGAGGGGGAGAGGAAGGCCCAGGTGATTAATGGTTTGAAGTACCAGGTAACGGTGAATATGCTGGGAGCTCTGAGCGCCACAAACCCAAGCCCTCCGATGGTCTCACGTTTACACATGGACCCAAGAGCAAGAGAGGAAGCAGGTCAGCATCATCCAACATCAGGACCCCTTGATGATGATACATCCTGCACCTCGTGCAAAGAGCTTGGGGCAAAGAACCTTCAGCTTACATCAGACTTGGGGCAACTAAGGAAGAAATTGCTTTACCAGCACAGATGGGCAAAAAGGGCAAAAAAGGCAATCAAACGACTGGAGGAGGTGTGTAAAATGTTTATTATATATCAACTTTACCCAGGACCAGAGCACATCTGCTGGGCAGGATAGCTCCATAGCTCAGGCCTGGTTGTACCGGCAGAACCAGAAAACTTAACACTGAACCTTTATTTAACAGGACCTCCAAAAGGAATCCACATGCCCGGTTCCTGGTGTGGACGTGGATGTCCTGGTGGGGTCTGGATCTACCTCTCCAGATGAAGAACCACAGCCCATCACCAGACCTAAATCAAAGCAGGAAAGCCGGAACATCCAATGTTTGGTGAAGGCGTACCCAAAATTCCCACTAAGCATATGTAAGTAACGTCACTGATTGCTGTATTTTTCTATAAAAAAAAAAAATTCTAAGTGTTGAGAACCAGGGGCACACAAGGGGGCGCTGTCAGAGACAGGGCCTCGGGCTGGGCCTGCAGCAGCGGGATCTACCCCCTGTCCTTCTGGAAGTCTGCGCAAACTTTAAAAAATATTTTCTAAGTGTTTATGGACCCAGAGACGCGTAAGGGGTATTTTTAATGCTTGGATCCGAATATAGGGCCCTCTGTCTGGGTTTTAATGAACGAAATAACCCGGTGTTCCTTCTGGAAGTCTGCGCAAACTTTAAAAAATATTTTCTAAGTGTTTATGGACCCAGAGACGCGTAAGGGGTATTTTTAATGCTTGGATCCGAATATAGGGCCCTCTGTCTGGGTTTTAATGAACGAAATAACCCGGTGTTCCTTCTGGAAGTCTGCGCAAACTTTAAAAAATATTTTCTAAGTGTTTATGGACCCAGAGACGCGTAAGGGGTATTTTTAATGCTTGGATCTGAATATAGGGCCCTCTGTCTGGGTTTTAATGAACAAAATAACCCGGTGTTCCTTCTGGAAGTCTGCGCAAACTTTAAAAAATATTTTCTAAGTGTTTATGGACCCAGAGACGCGTAAGGGGTATTTTTAATGCTTGGATCCAAATATAGAGCCCTCTGTCTGGGTTTTAATGAACAAAATAACCCGGTGTTCCTTCTGGAAGTCTGCGCAAACTTTAAAAATATTTTCTAAGTGTTTATGGACCCAGAGACGCGTAAGGGGTATTTTTAATGTTTGGATCCGAATATAGGGCCCTCTGTCTGGGTTTTAATGAACGAAATAACCCGGTGTTCCTTCTGGAAGTCTGCGCAAACTTTAAAAAATATTTTCTAAGTGTTTATGGACCCAGAGACGCGTAAGGGGTATTTTTAATGCTTGGATCTGAATATAGGGCCCTCTGTCTGGGTTTTAATGAACAAAATAACCCGGTGTTCCTTCTGGAAGTCTGCGCAAACTTTAAAAAATATTTTCTAAGTGTTTATGGACCCAGAGACGCGTAAGGGGTATTTTTAATGCTTGGATCCAAATATAGAGCCCTCTGTCTGGGTTTTAATGAACAAAATAACCCGGTGTTCCTTCTGGAAGTCTGCGCAAACTTTAAAAAATATTTTCTAAGTGTTTATGGACCCAGAGACGCGTAAGGGGTATTTTTAATGCTTGGATCCAAATATAGAGCCCTCTGTCTGGGTTTTAATGAACAAAATAACCCGGTGTTCCTTCTGGAAGTCTGCGCAAACTTTAAAAATATTTTCTAAGTGTTTATGGACCCAGAGACGCGTAAGGGGTATTTTTAATGTTTGGATCCGAATATAGGGCCCTCTGTCTGGGTTTTAATGAACGAAATAACCCGGTGTTCCTTCTGGAAGTCTGCGCAAACTTTAAAAAATATTTTCTAAGTGTTTATGGACCCAGAGACGCGTAAGGGGTATTTTTAATGCTTGGATCTGAATATAGGGCCCTCTGTCTGGGTTTTAATGAACAAAATAACCCGGTGTTCCTTCTGGAAGTCTGCGCAAACTTTAAAAAATATTTTCTAAGTGTTTATGGACCCAGAGACGCGTAAGGGGTATTTTTAATGCTTGGATCCAAATATAGAGCCCTCTGTCTGGGTTTTAATGAACAAAATAACCCGGTGTTCCTTCTGGAAGTCTGCGCAAACTTTAAAAATATTTTCTAAGTGTTTATGGACCCAGAGACGCGTAAGGGGTATTTTTAATGTTTGGATCCGAATATAGGGCCCTCTGTCTGGGTTTTAATGAACGAAATAACCCGGTGTTCCTTCTGGAAGTCTGCGCAAACTTTAAAAAATATTT